>NC_042493.1:62309296-62323112 GCF_005508785.2 Acyrthosiphon pisum
ATCATTTTAAGGTTCAAATTTGGACAAAATTACATATTGTATAACGGCGTTATAAGTACTAATGGATATTGTGATATGATCAATTTGGAATTTATTATAGGTACCTATTATAGGTCAATTTTTTTTTTAATACCATATATAATATTATGTCTTATACCTAGACTGACATATACCGTCTCCGCTCAGAATCGTTTTTCTTATACAATGATATTATATCATTGAATTCAAATTTAATACCATCCATTATACAGTGACCCACTTGTAATCTACTGTATAGCAGAGCGACATCCACTTACCCACCTTTGTTGTTATTAATTATTTGCCTTCAATTCCAAATCCTAATAACTACCTACCTATATGATTTTACAAATTGTATAATATACAGGCGTATTGGCCATTAGGTATAGCGTATGGATATATACAATGAAATATGAATTTATTGCGATTGAGTTCCTTCGCGCGAAAATATATTTCGACGATATGGTTTTAATCCTGTGTAGGGAAACTACTAAACTTACAGCGTTGCTAGACGTTAAATAGGTAAGCGTATATGGTATATAGGTATTTTATCAACCTGATGGCTTTTATAATATATGAACGTGCAGCAATTCTTAAACGTTTCTTCGTGCTTAGTCGATTATGAATAGGTAGGTATCATATATTCATCTCGATGTACGCATTCGTTTTACGAATGTTTTCACGGTTGAAATTACACAGCGCGTTACTGCCGAGTAATACTCAACCTACATACGTAATCGTGTCGGGAAAACGTGAGAATCGTAAAATCCAGAACATTTGACTCTCATAAAGTCATAACACGGCCATAGATGGATAATAGATAATTTAACTACGCTCCTAAGTAGCCTAATGTACCGATAAATATGTAGTAAAATATATTGTTTATACTGAATTAAAAACAATTATAATGGGCAATGGCTAATGAAATGTGCGACTTTCAATTAGGGAGGCTGCAGCCCGTAAACCATAGATATAGGTTCACGATAAAAGTGAACTGTACAATCCATATTAAACAAAATAGCTATATAATAAATTAAAATAATATTTTTACCCATTATCATCTTGCATGATCAATAAAGACAAAGTTAATTAAAAAAAATAATAATAATAATGTGGTACCATTTACAACAAACATTTTTTACGAATTATAAACATGACATTTGGCAGTCATTTAATTTTGATATTTCTTCAATAATAAACTTTTCATGACATTTGACATAGAATCTATTTTTCAATTAATAAAAAAATATTTCGGCAAGTGGAATAAAATGTTAAATAAGTCTTTAGTCGATCGATTCATATAACAATTTGTTGTTCGTTATGAAGTATAAGTAAATACCATCCCCATTTTTGGTGCATAATCAGAGAACCTAATTTATTCGTATAAATATGGAAATAAATTTGAACTGCAGTGTATCGCGTATGATGATTAGTAATTTTTTTGGAAACCAATTCCGTATTTTACACAATATTATCCTATAACCCATAGGTTAGGGATCGGGGTCTTTTACTTATCGGACGAAATAATGCGTAACAAAGCAGTTCCTATTTTGCCTTCCGAGATAAAATTTAAAAAGGACAATTTGGTCTCGCCGAGTTCGCATAGATTATTATTATTATGTTAAGGGTACAAAGCGAACGAACACATGTGGATACGTGTGTGCACGGCAAGTATTATGATTGACGCATGCGTCTCCGTCGGGGTTCGTCATCCCCAAAAACACGACGTCGGTTTACGAGCGCCGTCGCCGCGGCGTCCGCAGCATCTGATGACTGAGAGCGAGCTATCGCGGGCGCGCTCACACGCGCACGCGCGCGCGGTGGCATGCGGCGGCGCACTCCCCCACCGACGCCGCCGCCGGAGAAGCAGCCGCCGCGCCGGCGGACACAACCGGTTTTATTTTTAGCAGTCTGTCCGCACTCCGCCGACGCCGCCGCATCGACAGCGCACTCGCAGCATCAGCACACGCAGGCCACCAGTACCAGCATCAGTACCAGCGCCAGTACCACGATATTGCGCGTCGCCGCGGTCGAATATCATTCGCGTAATCGGGACGCCGCGCGCGCAATCCGTCGTTGGACATGCGTTGTTGACAACGACGAACGATCGCGATCTTCCCGTGCACCTGCAGGTAAGTGTCGCTAAGATCGATATCGCCGTGATCCGTATTATTATTTACTCTCGCCGAGAGATCATATCGCTATACATACGAATATTGTTAAATTCCTATAGGGGAAATTGCCATAATAATAATAATATTATACAGCCACACTGCACACCGGGCGATCGTAAAAATAATTTAATATTCTATAAGCGTCGCTGTAAAATTGAGACGACGACATAATATATTTTAAACAGAACCGCAAATGTTGAGGTCTTTCAGAAGCAATTTAAAATCGTCTAGTCCGCTTTTGGAAAGTCGAGTAGGTATAAAGGTACCATCATATACACATTACATATTATTATAATGCTATGTAGTACGAACAGAACAATATGTTTAGCGTATAAGGGGGGCTTACTCTGTCTTTCTTATTATATGCTGGGTGGTAGGTATATTAATACGCGAAAACAATAATAATATTCTGTTATTAAAAAAAAATGTTGACAGATTTTCATGTAGGTACTTGCATTATACTCGACGATCATAATATTATAATAATAATAAGTCGTACAGTCTTAGTACCATACGAAAAACAGGGCCCGCGTGTGTGAATGGCCATCGGCCGATGCACACGTGTGCCAGTCGTGCCCGGCACATGTGGCTCACACATTTCACATATTTTCTCGGTCCCTCGTCTGAACTATTTGGGTATCTACGAGCGCGAGATCGACTTGTGTGCGTGTGCATGTGCATGTGCAGCGTGTGTGTGTGCGTGTGTGTGCGCGCGCCGCACGTATGTGTATGTGTGTATGTGATTGTAAGTGATTGTGTGTGTGTTTCAGATGACTTGCCAACTGCGGTGCGTGTAAGTCGTTAAAGAGAGAAAAAAATAAGAGAAAAAATGCTGATCGACGCGACGAAGACGTCGTGCACCGTCATCCCGGCCCTGCTGTTGCTCTTCTCGTCGGGTAAGACACCACAATAATAGTATTACAATGTTTTTAAAATTATTATCAATAATTATCATCATCATCGTCGTCGTCGCCGGCTTTACCCGCATATTATTAAATATTATAATATATTATAATTTATAAGAAACGGTCGCTCATATTTCCCGTTTCTCTGCGACTCAATATACAAGATACAAAGTAATGCAATTTATCATGCTGCTTACTGGCGTACTCCAATCCGTGTACATATCAGAATAATCATTACAAGACAAAAGTATGATATCGAATATTGCAATATTCGCGCGGGGACACGTCGTTTGATCGTTTGCGTTTGTGATTGTTATGAATATGTTCATACAGAACACTTCTATAGACATAATATAATCGCGTTTTTTTAATACCATATATGCATCTATAGAGTATAACAATAATACGAGGTGTCAATTTCTATTCAAGTACGAACAATTAATCCAATCGTATGTATTTTTATACATAGCCACATAGGTACCGTTTGAAATCCCTTATTTGCGCGGTCACTGCGACGCACCTATCATAGTATCATACTATCATACATATTATAAATAAGATATTCGCATTAGTAGATGCCTACATTATACAGTTATACAAACGATGCTTAACATTTTAAAAGTTATTCTAATTTCAAAATCCAATACCTAGTGAAATGCACGGTATAGCGTATTACAACCCAATAAAACTGTTTATCCCTTAGTACGCGAGAAAACGTATATAACGTTTACGCTCATCGATTTGTCTTCAATTCTTCTGAAAATTCCTTAAACAAAATACAATTTATCAGGGCTAGCATTTAAAAAAAATTCCATTTTATGTTATTTACAATCAAAACAATTAAACGTTACACAATTTTTGCGTTTATCGTTATTTAGAATTAAAATGTTATTCAACTTTTGCGTTTATTGTTATTCAAAATTGAAACGTTATACAAGTTGTACGTTTATCGTTATTTAAAATAGTGTTAATGCCTATTAAATTTAAAAATAATAACTAATGCGGGTAGGTAAAGGCCCTGATATGAAATATAATATGATCAATTCTAAGATTGTTTGCATAAAATGAATGTTTCTCCAAAACCAATAGACCTTTTAAATAAATAGCTTTTAAAATATTTCGTTTTGCGTTATTTTTCGTTCAACCATATTCTATAAATTACGTTTTGCGTTATGTTTTTTTTAATGATATATAATATATTTTGTTAATCGTTATGTTTTGTTTTGCGGTATTTAATTATTTTTGATTATCACTTTCCATTATAATTACGTTTACAAATTTCAATCGTTTTTTTTTTGTCAAATAAAATGTTATTATAACGTTTGCAAGCCCTGCTATTTATATTTAAAAGATGTACCTAATAAAATAACATTGTATTAATAAACAATACATAATATACTTAACGACGTATACAACATTATTATTTGAGATCATAAATATTTTACCAATCAGAGTACATAATATTATTATGCATGGAAATCAAATACCTACTGATAAAGTATTATCTGCATATTGACTTTTGCGTGCAAATTAGAACCGTTTATTAATAATCCTATATAATAGGTATAGGTATAATTTGTATGATCTATTTTCGCTGATTTTATCTACCTAATACATATTATTAATAACTAACGTCAGCTATATTAAACCATTTATAAATGTTATTTGTCTTATTCATCATAAAATATAATATTTGTTTGTCAGTCTTATAAAATCAAACGAAATTTATCCTTTTCAGACCATATTTTGTTATTTTATATATATTTTTTTCATCATTAAAATAGGATTTCAATGTTTTCATATGTACCTAATGATACGATTTTTCACTGTTTTTTTATTTTATTGAATTAATATCGTGTTTATTACAAGATATACCAATAAAAATATTTTAACCTCACTGTATGTTACTGATTGTAATACCTAACCATTCATCAGAAAACCTCGACCGGAACTTTATCTCATTATGTAACAAAATATAAATTAAACGGTATTATACCATTTATACCTTTTTTCTATAGACAACCATAAAAAAATATTTTTACATCTATGACGGTTGAATAACTTGATATTATATTAATTGTATTAATAATATAATAATGTTGTACAAATTAGTAATATTTATACGATGAAATATGCAACTGTATTATATTATAGTCAATACGTATAGATGGTGAACTATACTAAACTATATTATCTATCATTCACACGACAAACGATATTGATAATACATGGTTGTATATATATATATATATATTCATATACGAATATGGATATTAAATAGATCTATTTCCTCTAAACGAATACTGTGTGGATGTATTATCTGAATATTTATATTTTTTAATGTTATCACGAAGTTTCCGGTCGGCGTAAAACATTAACAACAATAGGTTATTACATGCGTATTTAACATATAGCGGTATATCTCATTCATTTTTATTTCTCTCTTCTCTCCCTCTTTTTCTATTTCACACACACACCCAAAAGATTTATCTGAATATAACAATTTTTTTAAGGAGCTACAAACAAAATACCGACCATCCGCTAGTGTTGATATATAGTGTTATAGTACTTTTGACGATACTATTATATGTGTAATTGGATTATTATAACTGTTATATGATATTTTTTACGATCTATTTTTATGGCCTTATTGGTGCCTAAATCGAATGCTCTGAATTAAAACTTAAAACGATAATAACATGATACATTTTAAAGAAATGATAACCATGAAGGATACTAAAACATTATTAATCATTCAATCAGTTTATTATTACATTTTTCTATAGGATGAATCATTATTAAAATAAATATAAAATTATACTAAATTATTTTATATATTTTTTTTATTACAGTGTACTTAAATACAGAATATTATCAATATAATATCGACTAAAATATGACTTTATATTTTGTTAATCAGATTTACTTAACTATTTTTGAGATATTTAAAATAAAAGACCTACCTAGTACCTACATAGAATGTAAACGATAATATAGTTTTATACTATATTTTATTATTACCGATTAAATTACATCTCCAAATATGTCAAAATTTATATATATATATAGGTATCTAATTTACAAATACTCTTGACTTCCTTGACTATCTATATAATATACATAAATGTTTCAGCCAGTTTATCAACCATTTAGTAGGTATTTAAAATCTTAATCTTATTAAAGAATTTGAAAATAGTTGTAGAATGGATTTTTATAGTACCTACCTACATTGCTTTTTTACTTTAAAATTTTATTTGATCTACGTAGGTATTTGAATCTTTTAGCGTTCTTATTTTCAATATTATTCGTTCTTATTGTTGTAATATCAATTCAATTCACATTCCTCCATTAAAATAAAAACAGTTTTCTAACGCCTGTTTTATGATCCTGAAACGAAAATTGCAAAAATAATTTTAATTTTAAACTACTTACTATAGGTAGCTCAAAACAGTAAAAACAATTTTTCGTTACACAAACTTTTTTTGGAATAAATTTAATTGATTCTCAAACCTAGTATTATTTAAATAATATGAAAATAACGCGTTACTTTATAGAAATTAATTTTATTAAGTAATTTCGTTTAAACTGTTTTGATTGAAATAAAATGAAATGGGATTATTAACGTGTTACTGAAAATATAATTTCATTACAGTAATAGGTAATCACTACCTTCTCTTGAGTGGTCTAAGGCTTGGAAGTTTTTGCATTTGCATGTCTTTTTTAATTTTTGGGCTATTAGATTAATTGATAAGTAGCTTGAAATTATTTTCACGGCAGTACAAAAAAAAAATTCTAAAAGTTTAGAGTGCATATTTTTGCATATTTTATTATTTTGTAATTTTCAGAGCATATTTTTAAATTTTACCATTTTTTATAGCATATTTGATAATTAATGATCATTAATGATAATTGATAAGTCTATAATATAATTTTAAAAGTTGGCAATAGAACAAATAAATGTATTTATTTATTTTGAGAGTTCTCTGGGTGTTATAGCATCGTGTTTTTCAAATCCCTAATTGACACACAATTTTCGGTTTTTATTAATAAATAATTAGTAAAAATTATGAAATAAAAAATATTTTTTAGTAAAGTATATTTTGTACCTGTTTATGAAAATCGTGAGGAAAAAAAAATTAATGCATATTTTAAAGCATATTTGTACGTTTTCACTTTTCAAGTGCATAACTGCATGCATATTTAGTAATTTTTATGTGCATTAAGTTCCGAACCCAACGAGTCATTATAAGGATTATTTAAATTAAGAAAATCGACTAGGTAAAAAAATATCATATATAAGGAATGTGAACGTAAAAGTGATAACTTTGCATACCTAGATAGGTTAGTTACTTATGTGTCTTTTCTCATTTTATTATTGTATAATATTATAATATTAAACCTTTTTTTTAACATCCCTCAAACAGTCTTAACACATCATGCATGCCATGTGTATTGTGTTGTACGTACATCCTATGCCTATAATATTGAATTCGGTGATAACGGACTTCCGCGAATTGATTAGGTTTCGCCAGCCGACCACCCAACTATATAATACCGAACGGCATTGGACTGTGCGTGGCAGTTAGCCTATACAATTTTTTGATAACCTCAGTCGTCTTTCGATGAAACGTGATTTAGAATATTTTTCATTGATCACATAATATGGGATTTAGTAAAACTGAATTATCGAAGGTGCATACCTAATCGGATGATATAATTATAACCATTGATTACAAAATGTACTTACCTACTTGTGTATTATAGTTCATATTTTGTGTAATCAATTATATTACAATGTATAGGTGGGTACGTATATTAAATTAAAATAAACCAGCAACATTGATAAATTGGTACTGATCTACACACCTATTACCTAATTTGCTCTTTCATTAAAATTATACGATGTATAGTTTGGTATTTCAACCAACAATTAATGTATTTTTCTGAATAAACTGACATTCATCATTCATTGTTCGTTGTTTTTCTATAGTTCGGTGTTTTATACCCTAAGGGTGGTTTCATGTTATTGACACTTCACTTCACGACCTGTTATTGTATATATATATTTGAGATCGTATTCATTTCTTAAAAGTCAGCTTGACATACTTTGTTATACGTCTAATGATTTTGGGTGGGTAACATATGGGTAGGTTAACATTGGGTGTCTGGGTAACATACTGAGTGCGTGTGTTAATCGTAATACATATTTTAAAAACTACTATTTTTACATTTGAAACGCAATACTTAATTTATTATTTAAAAACTAAAATATTGAGGCTATTGGTATGCTGAGGATTCTTGAAATGTATGAATTTAGACTAAGTACTAGTAATTTTTCACGAAAATGCATTGTTGTTAAGTAGGTCAAGAGTTTCTAAAGCTTTTATAAATACTTTTAGTGTTAACCAAATATTATTTTAAATAATTCTACTAACTATTTCATAAATTATGAAATAATTATTATCCATACAGGTTTGTTTAGTAATATGATATAATATTTGAATTTAATATTAATTTATATTAAATACCTTAATTTTTTTCATAATCATTTTAGGAATCTTGATTTAAAATTTCAGTTGAACGCAAAGTGATCGTATTAATTTGTTGTTTTTGATGATGAAAGAACCAAATGTGATTCCATAAAACTAGTTACCTATACGTATTATAGGATGACGGATGAACATTTCGAACAAATAATTTTACTGAAATTAAGTACCAAGTAGCAATGCGACTTATTTAAAATATTATACCTACACCAATATTTTATAAATTCAAACTATTTTATTTATTATTATGATTATGATTTATGGATAGCATTAAAAATATTTATAAAAAGTATTGAAGTATTAGGTACTTAAATACTTTCGAATAAAGTTTCAAAGTATTTTTTACAAGCTATAATGCTATTCAGTTGTCGAATTGCGTATTTTAAAAAACGAAATTACTTACCCCGAATTATAAATATTTTATTCCATTTATAAAATGTTAAAATAAATCTCACTCTTATCAAAATCAGAATAAAGAATAAATATTAAATTATATAAAATGTTTAAAATAATTATTTCATATTTAGTTGAAACTTATAACAACATTAAATCAAAAGAGTATTGCACTAATTCAACTTGAGAATTTGCCCTATTTAACAGATTATGATAAAAATTATCTTTAAATATTTCGATACAAAGATAATTTGGTACAAAAGTTATAATATACAACTTTGTAATAAAATATTGTTACCACAGAAATTTGATTAAATAAGTGCTGACCTTAAAGATTTTTGAAAATTTTTCTAAAAATAGGTAATAGCTATAGTACTTACATAATAATGATACCATAATATGTTTTTGAATTTATTGGGTAATATTGTAATAATGAATGCTTTACCATTATTGTACACGTAATAATATAAGGTATTATGTAATATATATAAGCTAATTTAATGATTAGAAAATATTTTATTACATTATATATTATTTTCTAATCACTAAATTAACTTTTTATTTGTTTTTAAATGTCTGGTGCATTTCTAAAATGTTTAATGTATGCATATAAACATATTCTTTCAAACTCTAAAAGCTTGCAATTAACAATTAACTATTAAATAATAAATTAATAATTTATCATTAATTAATAAATTTCTAAATGTATAAATTATTTTTTTTATATATTTATTTATGTATATATAGTGGAATAACTCACTAACAAAATATGTCATTTAAAATAATCAATTCGACGGTATAAATGTATAATAATAATATTAAAACGATTGTCATATGCACGTTAGATGTTTTGTGAGTTTTAGAATTTTTTTCTATTAAAAAAATCCGAACACAAAATATCGAGACCAGTTGTTGGGGCTAACTAGTCTCGCTTCGCTCAAATTAGCTCAGCATAATATAGTGTAAAGTGTTGTATCTACAAATATTATTATTAAAATATGCTTTGCAATGATGAATCATCGCATTTAAAAAAGTATTTGTATCCACTATACTAGTAAGTTTAAATGATTATATTATATACTATAAAGTACTCATTTCATAAAAACAGGCAGGTATCGAATATTTTAAACATATTATACAAATTATACATAATATATTATATTGAGTGATTTTTTTCCTCTAAAGTAAATTTATTCAATTATACAGGTTTTTAGAATTTTTAAGTGTAGGTACCCAAAGAACATATTTTAAAATGTCTAATATTGTTTATACTTACTACTTGAGGAATATTCTGTGCCGATACAAACTTCAATTTTTCAAACAAGAATTATTTAGTGGACGATATCCTTTAAAACTTTGATGTATCTAAATCAAAATTCTAATGAATAGTTTCTGAGTTATAAAAATGTTTATTCTAAGTATAGTTTCTGAGTAATTAAAATATTTATACTAAGCGCAGGATAATAATCCTTAAAAATGGTTTGTGAAAATATAAACTATATGTAATACTAGATGTACCTACTAATTATTATACTTTGATAATTTTTAGTTTTCACAAATTATTTATATTGATAGTAATTACGGACATTTTCAAATTATCGAAGCCCTACATCTATTTAACCCATCACCATATAGACATATTATCCTTAGCACATAACGTTATATAACCCAAAACTACTTGTTCGAATTTTGATCTAGACGAATTTTGAACTTGGTACATCCAAATGTCATGGCAGTAATGAGTAATCCATGTTCCAATTTTCCGTGTTTGCAAACTATAAAATAGGTATTAACAAAAGTGAAAATCAAAGAAACTTATTGAATAGTTATTGACGTCAATACAACGATAAGATAATAACTGGTCAAGATAATCTAATAATATATTATGATTTATGACTTACGATTTCCTTAACTAGGATTATAGTCAAGTTTATAAAATATTTTTAAAAACTATTTTATTTAATTTTTGGATTTTAATTTTCGTGTTTGTTGGTTGTTTTTAGTTAATGTCGGAGCGTATTATTCATCGTGTGACAAAAGTTCATGTTACCCGGCTACTGGAAATTTATTGATCGGTCGGGAAAACCACCTAGTAGCATCTTCGACTTGTGGATTGAAGCAAAGGGTGCGTAACTGTTATATTCACCCAGATTACAAATAAATAATAACAAAAAAATGTTTATACAAATAAATTATATTTTAGGAGAGATATTGTATAGTAAACAATCTCGAAGATCGCAAAAAATGTTTTTGGTGCGATTCAAGACAACCGTCTCAACCAAATGCAAAGTATTCGCTAAGTCACAGGATCGAAAACATTGTCCATGCGTCTGGGTAAAAAATTAGCTCAATCTTGTATTTTTTGTACGTACGTTCTGAGAGTTGTTTTTTTTGTATCTATTGCGTTATTTAGTGGTGTAACTTCACAATGGTGGCAATCGGAAAACGGTGTGGAAAACGTCACTATTCAGTTGGACCTTGAGGCTGAATTTCATTTCACTCATTTAATCATTACGTTTAAGACGTTTCGGCCGGCAGTGATGTTGGTCGAGAGATCTTACGATTTCGGAAACACTTGGCAGGTACGTTAGAACTCTCAGAAAACAATATTTAAATGTCTTTTATGTATCATAATACACAGATTGTTTGCTCAGATTAGTATGATATTATAATACTTGACGAGTACATCATTAGTTTTTAATTTTTTTTTTTATTTTAGGTGTATAGATATTTTGCGTACGATTGCGATTCCGTTTTTCCGAACATACCAAAAGAACCACCACGCAATTTGACCGAAGTCGTTTGCGACCAGAGATATTCTTCTGTACCTCCTTCTGCGAGTGGTGAAGTACGTTACCTATTATGTTTTTTATACGTATTTGTTCTTTATTTTAACGTTATAACTTATAATTATTAGATGGGAGCTTTTTAAGACTATTTTGATCGGAAGAAATAATCATTAAATAATCATTAATTAATTTAAATTATTTGGGCCTAAAAATTGGTATTTTAAGGCAGGTAGGTAGTTATTACTTAATACATACGTATTTATTTTAAGACAAGATCTAATGTATTTATAACAGGACTTGCATTTGAAAATAAAACTCCGTTTTATGTTATTTACAATTAAAATTTAAAACGTTACACAATTTTTACGTTTATCATTATTTAGAATTAAAACATTATCCAAGTTTTGCATTTATCGTTATGTAGAATTAAAACGTTATCCATGTTTTGCGTTTATCGATATTTAGTACTAAAACGTTATACAAGTTTCGCGTTTGTTGTTATTTAAAATAGAGTTAATATCTATTAAATTTAAAAATAATAACGAATGCGGGAAGGTTATGGTCAAGATACGGAATATAATATTCTTAGATTGTTTGCATGAAATAAATGTTTCTACGAAACCAATAGACCTTTTAAATAAATAGATTTTAAAATTTTTTGTTTTGCGTTATTTTCGTTCAATGATATTATATAAATTACGTTTTGCTTTATGTTTTGTTTAATGATATATAGAATATTACGGGTATGCCATATCGTCCTCGTTCATGCAAAATACACCAAGTCCAAAAACATGAATCAGCTTTTGCAATTTTTTCAAACTTTAAATGTATACCATATGTAACCAAATTTTTTTCTTTCTTTTTTAATTGTGTTTCCCATAAGGAGTAGCTGTTTATGAGTAGTAGTAAATAATATGACACTGTGAATTTATAGTCTATATGTAAATACAAATTTCTAAGTCGATTTTGACTTAGTGTACTTGCATGAACGGGGACGATATAATGAGTAGGTACTACTAATATTGGATTGAAAATAATCAAATATACCTATATATAATAAATACATACATATCACATATATTACATAGGTACCAATTGTATTATTGTGTTTGCAGCTTTTCGCATAATATGTGTATACCCAATAAATATATACTATTGTTATTATTATATGTATATTGTATAGCAGTATAGATTTTTAAAACTCAAGTATGTAAATAGTATAAAGTATAACCTTAGTAAAATAATGACACGAGACATTGCCAGGGCCTATAAAATTGTGTGCAGCAACAAATATGAAACTTGCAGTAGCTAGAGGTGTCATTTGAGGGGAGGCAAGTTGGGCATTTTCCCCTGTCTGATTTTAAAAACAGCCCGATGGGTGCCCGTTTGTTTTCGTTTAACTATTATTACTAGTGCAAAAACATGGGCTACCTAGTAAAATAGTACCTTGTTATTTAGAACTAAAATGCTTTACAAGTTTAGCGTTTATCGTTATTTAGAATTAAAATGTTATTCAGAATTAAAACGTTATACAAGTTTTACGTTTATCGTTATTTAAAATAGTGTTAATACCTATTTAATTTAAAAATAATATCTAATGTGGGTAGATAATGGCCCGAATACGGATTATAAGATAATCAATTCGTAGATTGTTTGCATGAAATAAATGTTTCTATGAAACTATAATAGCCTTTTAAATAAATAGATTTTAAAATATTTCGTTTTGCGTTATTTTTCGTTCAATGATATTCTATAAATTACGTTTTGCTTTATGTTTTGTTTATTGATATATAGAATATTTTGTTAATCGTTATGTTTTGTTTTGTGGTATATAATTATTTTTGATTATCGCTTTCCGTTATAATTATGTTTTTCATAATTTGAATGGATTTTGTCAATATAACGTTATAATCAGGATTGGGATTTTATAGCATTGGTATATTTCTTTTGAAATTCTTAAAAATTGCGGAGTAAGCTAAAAATGTGTTTAA
>NC_042493.1:62323337-62335413 GCF_005508785.2 Acyrthosiphon pisum
TTAAAAACATTTTAATTTTGATTAAAATTTAAATAAGTACTAAGAATAATTAATTTTAATTTTTAACGTTTAAGTGCATTTCTATATTGCGCGTTACTATTATAACGTTAAAGTTAAAAGTTATAATTTATAAGAATATAATATAAAAAAAAAAATATATATATTATCAAAAACATTATTTGGAAACAATAGGAAAATAACGTTTTTAAAAACGTTAGTCAAAAACAATATGAAAAATAACGTTTTTAAAAACGTTAATCAAAAACAATATAGAAAAATAACGTTTTTAAAAACGTTAATCAAAAACGTAATAATCAAAAACGTTTAAAAATGTTAAACAAAAACGATATTTTTAAAATCAATAAACAAAAATTAAAACGAAAAAATTAAAAACGTTTTCCATCCCTGATTTTTTCAATTGAATTATTACGATAATTTTGTATTAGGTATTTAGTTCTAATTTTTGTTATCTGCTGATTTTGTTGGGGTTTTTTTGTCGATTTCTACTGCGATTATTAATCGCCGATTATAAACGAACGAGCGTTGAGTGCGTTGTATAGTCTGTTCATTTGGATTCTGATCAGAGTGACTCAATTATTTCAAATCTCAAGTAACTACCTATAATAATTTGCAAGTGATTAAAAAATTATTAATTATTACATTTCCTTTTTTTTTGCATATTTTGTTGTTTATATTGCATATTTTTAACGTTATTTAGCGATATTTAAGGTAATATTATTGCGCATATATATGCAATTTTAAGTGCTATAAAACCCTGGTTATAATCATAACGTTCTTATAAAGTTTGCAAGCCCTGAATTGTATAACGTTTATTGATTTAAAAGTGGAATAGAAGTTTCTAATTAGTTTATTTTCGACTTAAGACTTAAAAATCTAATGATGAAGGTTATCTGCTGATACCTTCAGCCAAGGTTAGGCATTAACGAGTTAAAAAATTAAAGTTAAAGTTAAATTACATTTAACCAAGATAAAAATAACGAGTTACATTATTTCCATGTTATTCAGTAACTTATGAGTTAATTTATTTTATTGTCGCGTTAAGTTAATTTTATGCCTAAGCTACAGAAACACAATATATTCAATTTTTTTAAATTAATTTTATAAACAAAAAATAATTATCTGAAATATTAAATACTATATTAATTAATAAATAATAATTTGTAATAAAAGTTATCATATTGAATATTCACAGAATATATTATATACATTTATATAGATTAAACAAAAATTTTATAGGGGTATAACTGCATTATTAATAAAAGAAAATTTATAACTATATTTACTTTCAGTATCCCATAAACGTTTGTATACTCATTACTGCAAGGCTCGGAACTTTAGGTATTTGCATATATATTTAGAAAGTGCATATTGAAATTCTGATTAAATCCTAATACTTATATTTCAAATACAAACATTTTTGTTGCATTATTTTGAATATTTTGTTATTTTTGTACGAATTCACATATTTTTCTATTTGATCATTTATGTTATGCATATTTTATAGAGTTAACGAAAAAAAAATTATAGTGCAACAAAAAAATTTAGATTTATGACATTAAATTACTTCAAAATACATCAATTCATCAACGGCTATTTTTGTAATGCTCCCTTGTAGTGGTATCGAGCTATCGAATGCTAATATAAGGATTAAAAATATATCTGGGATGCCACATTTTAGGAAAATTTTATTGGCACACAAAAATATTTTTATTTCATTGTTCTCATTATAGTTTTGCACTTAATTGTACTCTTTAACACGTTATTGGATCAAATTTTCGATGTCACGTTACTAAACACGAGTTTATATACGGTTTATAGGTGATTTTGAGAGTGTTGCCTCCCAATCTACATCACATGTATGACGATCCATATTCACCGGAGGTACAAAACCTGTTGAAGATGACCAACTTGAGGATTAATTTCACCAAACTTCACACGCTCGGGGACGATTTGTTGGACAACCGAGATGAGATTTTGGTAAGTAGATAATGCAATTTATAGCTATAAATATTATAATAATACGTAGGGGTCGCACCTGCCATACGGTGTATATATAATAAAATATGAAGTCGATGATCCTGCACATTATGATTTGCGTTTATAGGAAAAATACTACTACGCAATTACAGAGATGGTAGTGCGGGGTAGTTGTTCGTGTTACGGGCACGCTTCCAGGTGCTTGCCACAAGACGGCACTACCAGCAAACCAGACATGGTGTACGGCCAGTGCGAGTGCACCCACAACACCAAGGGCCTCAACTGCGAGTCTTGCGAGGACTTTTTCAACGACTTTCCGTGGAAACCGGCAATCGGGCCGACAGACAAATGCATGCAGACGTAAGTAGCTGGTCTCGCTCGCAGTCTTAGCGATAAAAAAAAATTGAATATTAAAATATTCTATTTTCGACGGCATTGATTTTTTTTTTTTAAGGTTGCAACTGTAACAATCACGCGACCAGCTGTCACCACGATGCTGCCGTGTTCGAGTTGACCGGACGGATAAGTGGCGGGGTGTGCGATGGGTGCACCGACAACACCATGGGCCGGAACTGCGAACAGTGCAAGCAATACTTCTACCAAGACCCCACGAAACCGTTCACCGACCACGATGTCTGCTTACGTGAGTTACCTATTGTCAGGATTAAAATACGGTGCTTAGAAAGTTCTGAAAACTGAACTTGTTCACATTCACGTTTATTATGTGTTCAAAGGAATACGTTACGTTTATTAAATTATTTATTTAAAAATGAATTACTTTGTACCGATAATTGTATTATTAATTATTTCTTTAAAAATATATGAAACACGTTCACGTTTACACTTTATTTATAAGAAATGAGTGACGTTCACTAAATATGAACGTAAAAGCAATGGACGTGCAGTTGACAAACATGTTGCCGAGCGAGTTCTTTCCAAACACTCTTAAAATATTGTATAATTGTAGACGGTTTTAAGTTTTAACGTACACTAATTTTGAAAACAATTTCGTATGATGAGTTTCTATACATTTTGACGAGGAAAATCCACGTTTCTAAACTTGTTTTTTTTTTCATAACATATTTACGATATTATTGAACAGTAGTGTTTTACTATAAATATATTTTGAATACGAGACATTAAATGTTTTGAAAATAAATCAACACCATAACAATATTGTATTACTTGCGCAGCGTGCGATTGTGATCCCGGTGGTTCTTTGGATGACGGAATATGTGATTCCAAGACTGATATGATCAACGGATTGGAGTCTGGTCGGTGTCACTGCAAACCCAATGTCGAAGGTAGACGGTGTGACATGTGCAAAAACGGATTTTGGAATTTCAGCGAGTCAAACCCAGACGGATGTCAAGGTATGTAGAACAGATAACGCGTTGAAAGTTTTTTATTTTTATTTCGAATGGCTATTAAATCATAAGCGACCTCCTGCCTTATAATTCACTAGAGACCATCGTTTAATCCTGTACTGGGAAAACGGAATAACACCATGTACAGACTACAGATAGCTAAGAATATGTACCTATTATAGTTGATGATGTTTATTTCGATTTATCTTAAATCATATTTATATATCTACCAGTTCATCTCCCCAGATCTTACAAATTTATGTGACATTCATACATGAGACAAATATTGGCGGGACAGCTTATCCCATATATCAATTATTTTAAGCTCGTTTAAGGGGAAATATATTACTTATAATAATAATTGAATATTTCTAAGATTTTTTAGTTTTTTTAATTCATTATTATTATTAATGTTATAACATAATATAGGTACGGTTATGATGATTTTTTTACATGTCAGTTAGCTTTATTACTTTTATGATAGTTCAGTCACTGTGGCAATGTAATTAATATTAAAACATAGGTAGTTAATTAATGGTCTTGGTCTTGGTCCAATTATAATATCAGTTATTACATTAAAGCGTCCCAAATAGTCTAATAAAATTCACTGGGCATTGACCACTATCGTAGACAATAATAGGCACTCTGGTTCATATACAAATTATTTAAATATCAGTGTCAAATAGGTATAAGAATAAATTATATTCGGCTATCCAGTGGATAATTTTTGCGTTAGCTTTGGACCTGTTTAGATTTGAATTAAAATCATTTAAAAAAATAGTAATTTAATGAATGATAAAATGTAATAATAATTGTTTGTTGATAAAGCGATTCTGGCGATAAGCCAAAGTGCCTTACAAAATGAGTCATAATATATTTTATTCCGCTGCTATTATTGTTTATACTGTCCGACGCCTATAAATTAGTATTAAATTTGAATAATATATACCTGCATGGCTGCATTCAATAACTAATTTGGGGGCCGGAGTAGCCGAGCGGACTAAGGCGTCGGTTGTGACACGCACCGTCGCCGGTTCGAATCTCGGCCACTGGCGGCACTTCTCTTCGGGCAGTCACGGTATCTATAGAGCTCCCTCTAGGCCGTCATTCCCCACCCGGGCATGGCAGATACCTACGGGTGCCCACTTGAAAATTCTGCCAAACTAAAACACACGTTTACAGTACCCTCCCCCACAGTTAAAAAAACCACCCAATGGCCTAAGTTTCCGCGGACTAATTAATGAAAAAAAATAATAACTCACTCGTATTATTGTAATAGTGTGCACGTGCAACACTCAAGGAACCGTGGACAATCAGGGTTGCAACAAGGAGACGGGAGAATGTACTTGCAAGAGGTACGTGGCCGGCAGAGATTGCAATCAATGCATTCCGGGCTTCTGGGGTTTGTCTGACAGTCAAGATGGCTGTAAGCCGTGCGAATGCGACGTCGGTGGAGCGTACAACAACATGTGTGACGTCCTCACGGGACAATGCTTGTAAGTCGTAATTTACGTTCACGTCCTAAAAATTCAAAATAAATAAAATACAATTATATTAGTTACAATTATATAAATTTAACAGTTAATCTAATCTCTTTGATGCGTACAACGTACCGATTTCATGAATTCATATATCGGTCGTTTTTATAATTTGCATTTAATGTATGTCAATTAGGTGTCGACCTAATTTATCAGGACGCACGTGCAGTGTACCGGAACAAAACTTCTATGTCGGTCCCGTCGACACTTTAGTCAGCGAAGCTGAGTTATCCAATTGCGGACAAGACGTATGTATTTCACGTTTATATTAATTTTCCATTTAGGTGCATAAATATTCAAAAACTGTTGTCATTTTCAGAATTGTCAAGTATTTATTCGAGAGCCCTACAGAGATGGCCGGGATAATACATGGACTGGTACAGGGTTTATGAAAGTGTTTGATGATGCTGAGTTAATTTTTGATTTGAAGAATATACCAGCTACGTCAAATTATGAAATCGTCCTCAGATATGAACCACAAGTGAGTATTGTTCTACAATTTGTATCGGCTATACTGCCTATACTTGAAGTGAAGAAAAATGGTTTTACCTATATACAATGCAGCTGTATAATATAGATTAGATGTATTATATTATAGATATGTATATTCCATTTTAATATTCAATAAACACCATACATCAATTATATTTGAAACATTGATTTTTGTATGAATTAAATAAGTATATTGTTATTTAAACGTTTTATAATCTACAGATTCCTTATGATTGGGACGATGTCAGAATTACATTGGAAAGAATGAAACCCATTGAACCTAACAGTACCTGTGCAGAATATGAAATGAATTACAATGCTGGAGATATTAGAAGCATTTTATTACCGCAAGGTAAAGTATTGTAAAATAAACATTTTGCACCGATCCAATACGATTGAGTACCTACTAATATTATATTATATATATATATTTTATGAACGCGTGTTTTCAGATTCTAGGTATGCTATAGCTACGCCACCAGTATGTTTAGAAGCAAAGAAAGAGTACAAAGTGAAAATTAATTTCCAAAGATACAACAACAGAACAATTAATCCATCCGCGTCAATACTAGTCGACTCGGTAAGCACTTAAGAAAAAAATGTATTATACATATGTCATAACATCTCCAATAGAGTTTTTTTTTTTATAAAATATGTTTGGCCAGCTAGTGTAATATGATATTAATTTCATTAACTATTTAACTAAGAGTTTCATTATATAGAGAATCATACAGAGTCGTTCAAATTTTACATTAGGTATCAAAATGGTAGTTTTCCAAATGCAAAAACTATTGTAATAACTAAGAAATAAACGTTCTTAAGTTCCTACTATAATATGTACCTAGGTACCTATAATTAATTGAATAAACAATGAATGAATTTAAAAAAAAAATAATGAATCAATAAAATTAAAGTCTTCACTATAAAACCAAATTAGTCAGCCTCTGCCTCAACTCTGAATATATATTAATATATATCTATCTACTATATTTTCAGATTTTTTTTATCAAGATAGAAACTTTAAAGATTTAATTTTTATGATTATAGCTTGTATTAATACCACATGTGGAAAATATGCCATTTTTCCATGGATCACCAGCTAATGAGCAACGACTTGAAGAATATAGACGTTTTAAGTGCAAGGAAGCATTCTATACTATCCGTAGAGATCATTTACTTGATTCTGATATTTGCCAAAAATATCATTATAGCGTTGGTTTTTATTATTTGGATGGAGCATTTTGTAAGTGGAATACCGAACCAAAATCTATAAAACATATATTGTTTTTTGACATTTGATTAAAATTTGATATTGTGTTTAGCATGTGAATGTGATCCTACGGGCTCAACTAGTGCCATTTGTGATTCATTGGGTGGAAAATGTACTTGCAAACCAAATGTAGATGGAAGGAAATGTAATCGTTGTGCTCCTGGTACTTATGGATTCGGTCCAGAAGGGTGTAAAGGTAAATATTGCTGTTAAATTTAAATTTCAGATTAAATCTATGTGAAATTCAACCAATAGTTTAAGTATAATATATTGTTTGTGTTAAATTATTGTTAATTAGGTATGTGAATTGTTTATTTATTTTGTATAGCATGTGACTGTAACAGTGTTGGAGCTCTGGACAATTTGTGTGATGTTTCAACTGGACAATGTAAGTGTAGAACACAAACTTATGGAAGAGAGTGTGATCAATGTGAACCGGGCTCATGGAATTATCCAAATTGTCAGAGGTGCATGTGTCATGGACACACAGATGGATGTGACTCTCGCACCGGAGTATGTCTTAACTGTCAAGGTTTTACTGAAGGAAATAATTGTGATAGGTGTGTATTATAAACAGTTTGTTTTAGTTATTTGCATGCCATAATATTATTTGAAAATGTTTAGGTGTATTGAAGGTTATTACGGTGACCCACGTTTGGGAATAGACATTCCGTGTCGACCATGCCCATGTCCAGGAACAGTTGAATCTGGGCATTCTTATGCGCATCGATGTGCTTTAGATTCAAAAACACAAGATGTCTTCTGTGAATGTCAAATTGGGTACAAAGGTAAATTTCGGCTCTCAATGTGTTTTATTTTGTTGTTTGACAATTTGCTGTCTTTCATAGGGTCTAGATGTAATATGTGTGATGAAAATTATTACGGAAATCCGGAAGTTCCTGGGGGTGCATGCCATCAGTGTACTTGTAATAATAACGTGGACATAACCAAGACAGGTAACTGTGATCCTCACAGTGGAAAATGTATGCAATGCTTATTCAACACAGAAGGAGACAATTGTGAAGTGTGTAGAACTGGTTTTTATGGTGATGCCATCCATCAGATGTGCACAGGTAAAGTTAATAGAGCTATTTACGTTTAATAATAATATTGGAAGACAAAAAGAATTTATAATCATGTTTTTTAAATTTATATACAGAATGTGCGTGTGACTTTTTGGGATCTCAGTCTAGAGTGTGTAATTCTACCACTGGACAATGCCCCTGTTTACCTAATGTCATTGGGTTGTCTTGTGATGAGTGTAAACCTAATCATTGGAAAATTGCTAGTGGAAATGGATGTGAACCGTGCAATTGTGATCCAGTCGGATCTGTTTCTGAACAATGTAACCAGGTATAATAAATTATATACAATTATGCTTACCTTTTTTTTTGTAAAAATTATTATATTTTAGTTTGACGGGCAATGCAAATGTAAACCCGGTTTTGGAGGAACTCAATGTAATCAATGTCAAACAAATTATTGGGGTGATCCAAACAATGAATGCTATGGTGAGTATTTTTATAAATATTTATTGGTACAATCTATTATATGCTAATGAAATGTTCATTTTAAATATTTTAGCTTGTGAATGTAATCCTGAAGGATCAGCTACACAACAGTGTAATCAAACTACTGGACACTGTAATTGTATGTTAGGAATAGGTGGGGAAAAATGTGATTCTTGTGCGAGAGGATATTTAGGTAAAGCTCCTAATTGCAGTCCGTGTGGAGAATGTTTTGAAAACTGGGATAAAACACAAAAAGAGCTTAGTGGTAAAATATAATATATTAAGTAAAAATCTTAAAGATGTATGATTCAATAATTGACTTACTTGTTACATTAGAACAAACAGAGAAGGTATTTAAATCAGCATCAGAAATAAAAGCTACCGGAACTACAGGTGCTTATAACAACCAATTTGAAACTATGGAAAAGAAAATATCTGAGATAAGAAATATATTGCAAACAACTACAAAAAGTTCAACAGATCTTCAAACATTAAATGAGGTTATTGATCAGCTCAGGTATTTATCATACACAAATACACTAATAACAGTTAATACCTACTTTAATTTATTTTCTTTTATTATTGAATACAGGGTTAATCTCACTACTATGGATCAACTGAATGTTGTAACAAAAACAATTGATAATACTATGCAAAGAGTTATTTTGGCTAATTTAACATTGGGAAACCTTAAAGCGAAAGCAGTGAACTTAAAAGAAACTGCACTAAGCTTAAAAAATAATTCAACACAACTTCAAGAACGAAATGTTGAAGGTAAAAATAACATAATATTTAAGGGCTCATATTGTTTATACAATATACATGGATGGTTAACAGCATTAACCATCAATTAAAATACATTTTCTTAAATCAAATTATACTTACCTACTAAGATATTATATTTTAAAAAAAAAAACTTTTTTTTTTTTAAGGTGCTTTAAACTTAACCAAGGAAGCATATGAAAAAGCAAAAACATTAAAAATGGAAGAAAATATACAAGATAAATTACTATCTGATGCGGAACAACAGTGTAAAAGAACTGAAATGTTCTTTGGTCGAAATGTAAATTCTTTTAATCAAGGTATTAAAGATAATGAACTTGCATTGGAAAAATTAAACGAGGAGATGAACAAATTGAATCAAGAAATCCCTAAATTAAACCAACAGGTATGATGCAATACTATAAATTATTTAAAACCTACATCAATATAATTATACATATTATATAATATATTATATTATATCTAATGATATATTTTTTTTAAAATAGATTTGCGATAAAGGAGGTGAAACTTGTGATAAGCTTTGTGGTGGTGCGGGTTGTGGTTTTTGTGGTGGTTTATCATGTGAAGCCGGTGCTACAACTAAAGCAGAACGTGCTTACAGCTTTGCTAAAGAAGCACAAAAACATATACGTGATAAAGAAGCAAAAGGCGAAGAGTTGTATAGAGGTGTAAGTGAACAAAATGTTATTATTAATTTATATTGAACATTAAAACATTTTTATTGAACACAGTTATCCCAAGCAAATCAAGAATTAAATTTGGCATTGACTAATGCTAAAAACATCTCGGAGTTGGCAAAGACAGCCAAAATACAATCTCAGAGCATCCTAAATGAAAGTTACAATTTAATTGATAGGCTTAATACATTTTCGAATCCTTCAGCAGTCAAATCCACTGATGTTGCAATGAAAGTTGATGAAGTAATATATCATGTTTAATTATATAATGACTAAAGATCTAAAATATGATTTGTATATTTGCTATAGGTTCTGAAATTAAACATTAACTTAAAACCTGAACAACTACGTCAACTTTCAGAAGACATAAATAAAACGTTATCCCTACCAAAAAATATTGATACAATTATCAGTGAAACTGCTGGTGATTTGTTATTAGCTAAAACGTTAAATGAAGATGCTGAAAAGAAACAGTAATTAACATTTTCAAAGATATTAATTTTTTATTGCATGTTAATATTATGTTTAATTTAGGATGGCTGCCAAAAACATACTTCAGGTTGCTGAACGCGTTGAAACAGCTTTAGCTGAAGCACTAAGTATACAAAAGAATGTCGAAGATAGCATATTAACAACAAACCAAAATATTTTGGATGCAAATAATAGCATAATAAACGTTAGTAACCTACTCCCATAGTTATAATTTTATAAATGTCACCATTGATATTCTACAAATTTTGTCTTTTGATATTTATACAACTTTTGTGTATTATTTAGGTTAAAACAGAAACAGATCTTACCCAAGCAAATGTTCAGCAAGTCTTAGATGATATCAATGTTATAGAAAGTAAATTGAAAACGCTACAGACAGGATTCTTAAAAAATGTCAGAGACGCTAATGAGGTCAAGTCAGAAGCTAGCACTTTGATACAAGAAGTAGAAGATACTGAAAAGAAAGCATCGCAACTATTAGCTTCTTATCGTGAGGCTAGTAACAAGTTAGATACTCGTGCACAAATTGCAAAGACCACAAAATATAATTCACAGAATTTATTAGAAAAAGCTAGTCAACTGTCAGCCAACACTACTTTAAAATTGAGAGAACTAGGAGGTAAGGAAATTGAGTTATGAATAAACTAACAAAAATAAGGTGTTATTCACTTTTAAGTACAAATCATTAACGTCATTGATTATAATTTATAAATCGTATTTATAATCAATGGTAATGTTAATACAAAGGTATTGAAAATAATAACAATTTTGAACTTTTAATTAGGTATTAAACTTGATCTTTCACAGTTAATTATTCAATAATATGTATTGTTTTTCAATTATTTTTTCTATAATAGAAATATATATGTTTTTCTAGTATTAGATATCTCAAGATTTTTCAAAATCTTATTATAATTATTATTATTATTTAGTGTTGGTCGAGTACTCGACTTTGGAAAAATTTTCGAGTCGAGTTCGAGTACTCGACTCGACTCGACTAATTAATTTATTAAAAAATAAATGTTAAAACTATAAATAACTGAAAGAACCCATATATCCGATATGAATACCAGGAAGGTGATACATGATAGTTTAGATTGATAACAATAGTTTTAATTAATTATATAACTGTATGAAAGAAAATATAATATTTTTGGAAAATCTATTTTTAGAACAATTAAAAAATACTCGACCATTTTGTCGAGTACTCGGAATTTATCGAGTACTCGCATCTTTTCAATACTCGGCATTTGTCGAGTACTCAAATTTTTTTTAATACTATGCATTTGTCGAGTACTCGAATTTTGAACTCGACTCGACTCGAAATAATTGAAACTCAACTCGACTCGACTCGAAATTAAATAACAATACTCGTCCAACACTATTATTATTACTTATTATTATTGTTATTTTTGTTTTAAGCTCCCAATTGACATATATTACCTTTTTAAACTAATAACTATTAAGTAGTATGGAGGTATTAAATTATATGTTGGGAGGGTAAAAAATTTTCTTTTTTTGCATACTTAAAATAAAGTAAAAACCTATCCACTATTTCAATTATTGTGATTACATTATTGAAATTAAGGTATTATAACCTATTATTTATTTATTTGTTAAACAATTTTGACAGCAGTAATAACAATAAGTAATTTTAAATAATACAATAAAAATAAAAGTTTTGATTCATAACAATACACTGACAAAAACATAAATAAATAACAGAAAATACACAGAATAACAGTCGTTGCAGTGTTGGTGGCTATCAACTACTTTATGCGTAGATGACCACATGACCACCACCTCATTTTCCAGCTGCATGTACTGGTCGATAGAATGATTGAAATCATAGTTGGGTACATTAAGAGGACGTTATACCCGCATGTGTTGTCTTCGTCTTACAAGTGCGTAACATATAATAGCAAATTCTACGCTCAGCAGAAGA
>NC_042493.1:62335537-62337102 GCF_005508785.2 Acyrthosiphon pisum
GAGGTCAATTCAATCTAATCTGTAAACCAACGGAGCTACACGTGTTCTGCTGAGCGTAGGATTTGCTATGTTACGCACTTGTAAGATGGAGACAACACATGCAGGTATAACGTCCTCTTAAGGGGACTAGAAACAGAGCATAAACGGATATAGATATAAATGGGATAGTTCAGTGGGTGCATCAATATATTTCTCTGGTGAAAGTTTAAATTGGCATCAACTGTACTGCTGCTAAAATTTCAAAGCGTAATGCATGTAAGACAGGGCCATATGTGGTTGATATTGAGGATGTGGCTTTTGAAAGAGCGGAAGCTCCTTTGTATGCGCTGAAAAAATAATTTAATATGAATTATTTGGTCAGTTTAATTTAATGATTTAAGTATGAAATAATTGTTTGATACAACAAATATTTTTAATGTATTTTAATGTTTATTTTAGGTGTCCCTTTTACCATGTACATTTTATGAAATCACATAATATGCACTTTCAAACATAATAATAATTTAAATTTGATAAAAATGTACATGTCCATCAACATAACATATTATAATTTATATTAAAAAATGTTAAAAATTATTATTGTTTATGTATTTGCAAATTTATATTTTTTTAGATGCAGAACAAATAATTCTTAATCAAGAGGAATCTATTTCAAAGCTTGTTAAGGATGTAGATGACTTATATATTATGATGTCAGCAAATTTAGATCAAATCAGTTCACAGTCTGATCACTATCGGACGTGCAACAATTAGTAAACATAATTGCAGTAATACTTTATTTCAATTGTTGAGTGTCACATATTTATTTTAATAGTTTTCATTTTTTAAATTGTGTTTATTTATTTTACTTATATTTTATGTTCTATGCACGCTGTATTATATTTAATAATATTATGATATTTATAACATAATTGTGTTCATTACATTTAAATATAGACTACTTAGTTTCTGACTGAGAAAATAATATTTTATATACAAAGAATGTATTTACTGTAACTGAGTATGATGTAAATGTTTGATTGTACCTAATTTTAAAATTGTAATTGTAATTGTTTATAATTATTATATTAACATGAATACATTTTATGAGTTAAGTCTTAATAAGAAATCATGTAATCAACACAATATTTTTTTCTGAATTTATCATTAATAATAATTATAAGTTATTTATCTATATTAACTATCTATGATAATCCAACAATTTAAATATTAAAATTTAGTTTTCTGTATAAATCCAAGTACCTACACTAGTACACTATTTTAGACTTAAGTTTGCGTATAATACATTAAATCATACTTATCTAAATGGTTTCTTATTACCTACCCAGTAGGTGTAATATGTGTCGATTCTAAATTGGTGTTACACATGTAATGATATGCTCATAGATCATTGTACAAAAAATGCTTTCAAATAATAAATAACGGCCAGACTGTCGCACGTAGAAATCGGTCACATGTTATAAAACAATAAATTATCAACAACAAAAAGAGACGAGTACGGTTTAAGCAAGCATAGCACATTTATAATGGTAAGGAGCAAAGAGTGTTACTTTTCTTGTATAAAA
>NC_042493.1:62337445-62341761 GCF_005508785.2 Acyrthosiphon pisum
ATTTATAATATATCTCATACTTTATTCCTCCCTTTTTTTGAGTTATTACACACAGTAGTATTGTACTCAGGAACAGCCAAAAGCAACAGCAAAATAGACGCACAAGTGCATAACACAATTATTACACAAAAATTATGTTTAAAATTCCACATAAGTAGGTACCTACAGTGTGCAATGCCAATGCACGATCAGTTCAATATTTCTTTGACATTAGTGTTGACAAACGGCCAAGCGATAAAATATTTGTAAAAAGTGAATTACTGTAAATTAATCCTGTTGGCTGATGGTCCAAAGAATCACAGTTGAACAGTACCTAATCGAAATTTATTCGCATATTATTTTGAAATTTGTCAAACGCGCAGCAATATTAGGCAACCTTTATTAGAGATTTAGAATGTACTAATAAACATACCTCTGTAAATGCACTTGCAATTCTGTAAATTAGTAAGTTGTTTGTGTCTTTTTACCTACCTATACCTAACATATTCCTGGAATTGTTCATGCCAACATTATAATTAATGGTAATATCGCCGCAGTTTCCCTATGTTTTACACTGTGCTTAGCCAATTTTTGTACTTTTTGAACTTTTTCCCCCCGTGCTACCCCTCCCACTAAACATTAAGCCCTGGATCCAACACTGTAGTGGACTCCAGAATATTAGCTTTTGACATACCGGATAATACATAATAATATATTATATTAATTAGATATTAAAAAACGTAAAAATATAAGAGAAAAAAATGTATAATAAAGGATAAATCGATTAATATTACTCTATAGGTTAATGGTTTTCTATAATATTATATTATACTAATTCTAATTTGTTTATACTAATAACTTAATAATAATAACTTATTTGTTTACATATAAAATATTATAATAGAAATTACAATATAAATTCTAAATTCAAATAATTATAATAAAATTTAAAAATTTAGTTACTAAAAAAAAACCATTCGTTTAAATAGCTCTCTTTTGCACAATTATATTAATGCATTGTTAGGTTGAACTTAGGCGTAGGCCGTAGGGTTTAGCGAATAGAGTTTGCTGAGGGTTCGATCCCGAGGAGGGATTAATCTTGGGTATAGGTTTTTTTGATCATTTTTTTTCATTTTTTTAACTATATAAAATAGTATTTTCAACTATTCATTATGGTTGATTTTACTTTTTATTTTATAGTATTATACTATTATTCCAACTATTATTTTATGGTTATTCCAACTATATTAATTCAACTAATTCATTTTAGTACTCCCAACCATACATTTATTGTGTCACTATATTAACCTGATATTATGGTTGGCCTAACCATTTAAACAGTTGTATCAACTAATATTTTATATTTTATAAAATAATATAATATTTTTTATATTATTATTTTTTAATATATTATATTATTAGGTATTCTAGAATTCAAACCATTTCAGTGTTACAGTGTTTACCTTATCAAACTATGTAAAAAGCAGGGCTTTAAACCGATTGAAAAAATTTCGGTTTCAGTTTTGATTTTGTATACCGGTTTTTATTTTTTTCGATTTTGTTTTCAATTTTTCCATACCTGTATTAGGGAATTCCGGATTTGGTTTTGATTTTGTTATTGGTCTCGGTTTATACCGGTTTCAAGCCCTGGAAAAAATACTAAATACAGTACCTATGTGGGCATGTGGCTATATGTCTTAACTCTTAAACACAACGTAGGTACCTACCGAAAAACAAGTAGGTTAATACCTACCTACATTTATTAGAGTTATTATTACGCATGTAAAACATTTCAAATGAGAGGTCAATCGATATAAGCCAAGTTAGGGTTATTTTTAATTTCTTAGGTGGGCTGTAGCCCCCCCCCCCAGAATTTTGAGCCTAGTTGCACCTATGGTGCCTAGTACCTACCTACCCTAATATACATTTCATGCTTACATTCATAATCATGGCTTAAATATATACTCATGCTCATAATAAAGTTATGATGTAAATAAAATGAAAAGTGGTCGGGATATGTCACCCAACGTTAGCATGGACTTCAGTGCCACTGGGTAAGAGTATCGTGTTAGTAAATACTACTCACTAGTCACTAGTAATACTATCCCACCTCAGTTGCAATACTCCACAAAAAAAAATGCTAATACAGCAATACGGGATTTTTGAACCCATTTATTTTATTGTTGACTGATGTTTTCAACCAAATACCGATATTGTACAAAAATAATATATAGTCATCACTTTTTGTCCCTTTGTTATATTTCATTCAGTGTCCTGATATCACGGACTTATATTATAATAGTATATAGTGCAGATAGACCTCGATACAAGAGTGGGTTCGAATATTTGTTTATGATTCTGGTTGAAGAATGGAATGTGTTAATTCTGCAATAACGTGATTTTTTTTTTTCTAACGAGCGTATAAGAAAATAAAAAATAATCCAATATTTCAATATTATATCACTTATACCTATTGCATAAAATATGAATGCATTAATAATTGGAAGTATAAGTAGATAGGTAGTTACCAATATTTAGGTATATAGGTACAAGTCCAGTCTTGTAAAGAATACTTTTATTTTGTATTCGGAATACATATTCGAATAAATGAGAATTAAGGTATTCAGAATACGTATTCAAATAGTTCTTAAAAAATATATTCAGAATACATATTCGAATACTTTAAAAAGTATTCAAATCAGGGCCGGACTGGAGGACAGTGGGCCGCTGTCTTTGGCTGGGTTTTGGGCCGGTGCCTTGTTAGTACAATTATATCGGTAGGGACATAAGTAAATATTAAAATATAGTAATGCGACATAATGGGATTATAATATATTAATATGAGACATAGCAACATAGTCATTTGGCATAGCGTATATTAGTATATATTAATGTAGACGCAAGCCCGGATTAAGGCATTTTGAGGCCCAGGGGCCAAAATTTTAAATGAGGCCCCTGTATGAAAAAAAAATATTAATGTATATTATAATGTGTTCCGGAGTGAAGTCAAATAAAAATAAAATTATGTCAAAATATTTAAAAGTTTTGAAGATACATAAACAAATGCGTGATATGCATGGTTTTGATAAAAAAAAAATGTTAATTGCCCATAACTAAAAAAATAAAAAAGTTAAATTCAATCTTTAAAGGGTATTTATTTATCATTTTTGATATACTTTCATAGTTTTATAAGACGTTGGCCGGTCACTTCACCCTGGAACGTATTGTATATTATTCAATATTAGGTACCTGATATAATAAATATAATATATAGATATTAGGTATATAGCAATAAATAATGAATAAAGTATCACTTTATTTATAAATTATAATTTACAAGCTTTTTTCCTAGCTAAATAATCATCGATTTTTTTAGGTGATTTATTTAGTGTACATAGCCTATAACGAAAAAAGTAATAGACAAATTAGAGGCCCCTAAATAAATTCTAAGTATCGAGGCCTGGGGGCCATGACCCCTTCTGCCCCCCCTTAATCCGGGCTTGTGTAGACGTGTTTAGTTATTAGTTATAATAAATCGATATCATCTTAATCGTCGTTAATGATAATTGATAAGTGATCAATAATAAGTGATAACCCATTTCTTGCGAAAAATAAATATATATAGGTTTGCTAAAAATAGATTAATGTTGTGTTTTTAAACGTTCATATTATTATCTTATATGATAATCCTACGATAGTACATTACTACAGCACAGAATAGACGATCATCTTGTTCATAATCATAATTCATATTTCATATTTTCATAACGCAAATGTTAACTTTCAAGCTTCAACTTTTAAACTGGTCAATGGCTAATAATTTTAAAAAATGAGTGCTAAACCGAATCGTCGAGTCAAATGGGGCGCAGAAAAAACTCGACTTACACGGAACGCCGATTTGCAAGCTGCCGCAAACAACCCAAAACAGCTAAAATTATGTTTTCCATTCACATTAAATAATATTTTAGTATAACCGGTAAGTATTATCATTGATTATACATAGTACTATATAATACTATATATAATCAATGGTATTATTAATTACACCTATATTTATTTTTATTAAAACTATTTATTTTAAGCATTCTACATGTAACATGTGTGAATTTGTACATGGTGACATTTATAATTATTGAAACCTGGGACTGTGACACTGTGGTTAATTATGTCGTTTCAAGAATTTTTAATTAAAAAAAATAGAGAATTGCACTACTCAAAATTAATAATTGCCAATTGGTATCTGTAATAATAACAATTCCATAGTTCTTTTTAATTTTACCGACCATACTTTTAATTTATTACAAAGATTAATTTAAAATACATATTTACAGTTAAAA
>NC_042493.1:62342271-62346444 GCF_005508785.2 Acyrthosiphon pisum
ACCAATAATTCAATAATTTATAGTGTTTTTAAAAAAATCATAAAATATATATGTACCTGAGTTAATGGCAGTGTTAAAAGATATTTGTATGCTAATCCTAGATTACTATAAGCACTGCTATACATATTGTACTTAACTAAAATATTAAGACAGCACACAGGCGCACACAATTCATGCAAAATCTACAACTTATTTTTATTGAATTTTGGATATCACATTCTTCAACTTCATCACTTGATCCATCATTTTTGTTTTCAAAGTAAAACTCTGGTTATGTTTTCTTAAGACTATCCCATTTTTTAAGACTAACCATTAATGTTTATATCAAAAAAGTTGTTAGGAGATAGACAAGATAAGTCATTATATAACATTTCATTGCCAGTAAACCTTTCTTTGATTTTGCACACAATTTTATCTAAAATCACATTGTGTACTTCCACAGTAAATTTTTGGTAAGCATTTACTACTGGTGGATCATATGGTACCTCACCAGGTAGTAATTTTTTTCTACTTCTTTTTTCAGGTAAATAGTCTTCAACATCCACTCCATCTAATTTATTTTCTAACTATGTTGATGCCCATTTAACAAAATTGTTTGCTATCAATTGTATGCCATCACAATCTCTTTGTATAATTTTGTATGTTTTAATGCGTCATTTACAAGTTCTTGAGATCTTAACAAATCAATACCACTTGTTTGCAAATATTTTGATAGAGGCACTGTTATTTCAAATATTCTTTGGTAGATAAATACAGTCATGTCGAATGTCAATCATGTGGTCAAACCATGATTAAAGATTGTATTGTCTGTAGACTATAACCGTGAATCAAACTGTTCCCGTGCTTACAAGTAACAATTGATAAAATCCAATATTTTATATTAATAAAATATAATAAAAATTTAGTTTACGTATGGTTTAAATTTATAATTAAAATCTGTTATTCTAAAAAAAAAGTACACTACAGGAGGACCGGCCCACCGGGAAAACTCCCGGTGTCCCGCCGGCCCAATCCGTCCCTGATTGCCAACAAGAATAAATCTTTTTCTTTTTAAAATTATTTTTTTATTAACCTGTACCTACATTTTTGATTTGTATACTTGTTATACTTATAAATTATAATATAAAGTTATCTGAACATGAGCCCGCAGCCTGTTTTCGCGACCCGTGAAGTTCCTTTAAAATATTTATGTAAATGACTACATTTTGAATGAGATGTGTCACTATTAGCTAAGTTAATAGTTAATAATCTGTATATATAAAACAGTAAGCTGATTGACTTCTATCAACGCACAGCTCAAACCATTGGACGGATCTGGCTGAAATTTGGCATACAGATAGCTATTATGGCGTAGGCATCTGCTAAGAAAGGATTTGTCGAAATTTGCATTTTAAAGAGGTGCTCAAACAGGGATCTTGAGGTTCACGATGGAAATTGGAAATTTTATTTTTATTTATTTTTTAAATAGTTGCCATTGGTTACAGTCTACAGTAGAAATTAGTATTTATTTATTATTGGTTTCCATTGGTTATTTGGGCAGATCAGACACATTGATACTCTAGATTGAAATCATACACTTACGTACCAGCAGCACGGGGTCCGCGATCTACCGCAGGTAGATTGCCTACCTGATAATATACTGCTTTGAATTAGAATTTTTACTCCGGGCAACGAAAAAGTTAAGATACGTTTTGAACGCCATCCACCAAATATTAAATAACGAATCAAACAAAGTTTGGGTCATATAGAGTTGGTACATTTAACGAGCAACGAAGTGCACGGGGTCAGCTAGTTATCCATATTTTTATTCAAAATTTCAAACAATGGGTAACGGTACAATATTGTAAAAAGTAATATTAACAGTAACCCTTATAAACATTATCGTCTATAATATAGTTTTATAATATTTTCTGTGAATATGCAATATAATAACTATTATTATAAATTATTATTTACTAATTAATATATTTATATATTTAATATTTCGGATTATTTTTTTATAAAATTAATTTTTAAAAAATTGAATTTATTTTAAACCTGTAGCTTAGGAAAAAATTAACTTAACGTGGCAATACAATTAATTAACTCGTAAGTTACTGAATAACATAAGAAAAAAAGTAACTCGTAAATTAATTTAGTTGAAAGTAACTTATCTTTAATATATTAACTAGTTAATGCCCAGCCTTGATTTTTGGACTACAAATAACATTTTATTGATTTTTATAGAAAAAAAAAACTAAAAATTTGAAATTTGAAATTGTCCGTAAACAGCTCAAAACAAGTATATAATAGCCGTATAGGAACTGATAAAATAAACATATTATGATAAATTGTGCCTATGGATTTTTAATATTTTTCAAATGTCATTGTAAAAATATATTAAGAGCCTTGTATTAAGTTTTCAAGCTTTTTTACAGAACAAATAAAATCTTATTGACATTCATTTTATTCAGTGGCGTTTATGTGACGCTGTAACATTGTGGAAATGTTGTAGAAACGTTGTAGAAATATTACGGTTCTTTGTGACAGCGAATGATGAGAATACATGTAATAGGGGCCTATGCTGTGTTCGAAATGGTTGATGAACGTTAAACGAGCAGTACTTGCCGCCGCCTGCGTCGCGTTTATGTGACGTTGTAACATTGTGGAAACGTTGTAGAAATATTACGGCTCTTTGTGACAGCGAATGATGAGAATACATGTAACAGGGACCTATGCTGTGTTCGCAATGGCTGTTGAACGTCAAACGAGCAGTACTTGCCGCCGCCTGCGTCGCGTTTATGTGACGTTGTAACATTGTGGAAACGTTGTAGAAATATTACAGCTCTTTGTGACAGCGAATGATGAGAATACATGTAACAGGGACTTATGCTGTGTTCGTGATGGCTGTGTAACGTCAAACGAGCAGTACCTACTGCCGCCGCCTGCGTCTGCGTCGCAAGCACCGACACCGATGACGACGCCTCCTAAATTGAAAAAGAGTAGCGACTAGTCAATGCGACCCTGGTATGCCTACTCCGTAACGCTATCCCAACGTCTACTTTCAACGCATTATTTGACCAACGACCGAAAATTAACGATTGTTTTCCGAACAGTTTCATTGATATGGGACGCGCCTACTGCATAGTCAATATCGTGATACTCAATAGTCGTGGTTCACGATTAATTTCTCGTGAATAGGAGGAACGAAAAGTGGTTGCTGGTGCGCACGATCCTAGTGGTGAATTTCTGTCGTGGTAGGTATCGAGTAAATTATAAAACAAAGCGCGTGCATTCTAATGCATATTAGGTGTTATGCACTTATGCTGGTAACGTAAGAAATACGAAAACCATTCGCTGGAGGTAAAAATCGGTGACTAAACCAAGAACGAAGTCAAAAAGGTAACTAAAATTGTCCTATGTAACATTTTTAAATTCCTATAGATGGTCTAATACCACAACTCAGTGCCCTTCGATACCGCCGGCCGATATAGCCGATGGGGCTGCTATAGCTATACTACCGAGGAACTTAAAATTGTTGGCGGTATAACATTATATTGCCAATATCCTCCTCTTTTTTTTCACCTTCTTCTACTTCAGTGTTTAACGCGTTGTTGGTATAATATGACTTTGCCAATATATAACTATTGTTGTTACCCGCCCTCCGGGTAAAATTGGTAATCAGCAAAAAATCGGTAATCGGTGCTTTTTTTTGTACAATCTACTTACAACATTTTGTTTTCAGTTATTATGATTATATAAATTAAACGTTTTTAAATACGTAGGTACGCGGTTGCCGGTTACGTTTAATGTATCCGCAATCTTGATAAGAATACTTTTCAAATGTGTTCAGAATTTTAAATAATTGGTGTCATTTGTATAAAATTTCAATTAAATAATTAATAAATAGGTAACGGTAGCATACTCGTAATTACCGAAAATACCGTAAAACCCGTAGGTACCTATAATATCTACCGAATACCGTATAGATACCGGTAGTGTAAACAATACCAGTAATCGGAAAAAAAATCCAACAAACAAAATTATTGTTAAAAATTCAGAGTAAAATTACGTTTTCATTACCAGATGTATGAAACAGATTTTACAGGTAGTAAAAGTATTCATCAGTTACGTATGTATATATCTGTATAATATAGACCATAAAGTAATTCACCAAGTACGCTCACTCCAATT
>NC_042493.1:62348463-62354942 GCF_005508785.2 Acyrthosiphon pisum
GAAATTGTTTTGACTACGTGACTGGACGTCATGCTCTTATACTCGCGCATTGTATGACTGTATAAGTGTTAAATTATATTTTTATTTTATTTTAAGTATTAATAATATTATGTGGATGACGCAAAGAAGATAATTTTTGTCTCAATAACGGCGGTCGGTGATAGTTCTTTGTTTTTAATTATTATACATCAAGACTTTTTGGGGGCCCCCTAAAATATTCCAACAATGGGGCCTGGGGCAAAATGGTCCCGTTGCCCCCCCCTCTGAACGGCCCTGAGTACTACATACAATTTACAGTAGGAATAAATAATACTGTAATGTTGTTGGAAGCGTCTAAATTCAATATAATTACCTAAGCTACATAATATAATAATACCTATAAATAAATAAATAATATTACATTGTAATCGTTGTTCAAAAAATCAAATTTTCAAAATCCCGCGTCGCGTAATGAAATTATTATTGTTGTTATTATTGTTATCATCATTATAATAACATACGTCTGATATATTTACGCGGATCGGTCCGTTATCAGTGCATTCACAAGGAAACGGGAAAATAACTATGTAATAACAAAGTGAATTACATGAAAAAAGTAAATAAACTACATCGACTTACGACTATAATAATATTGTAATATTGTTCCTGGTTCTTATCGTGTTAAAGCTTACAAATTTAAAATACTAACTTAATATTGTTATTATTATTTTTGTATTTCTTGTCGATGGAATAAAACAATCTTCATTATAATTATATAATATAATTAAAAATATAATTATATATTATATAGGTCGTCTCAAAAGTAGCAAGTATCCCCCGGTGTTGTTTATTGTCTTCGATTGAACGTCTCATCGAACTACACAATCGTCTGTGATTCTTTGTATACATTTGGTAAGTCCTTCCTACCATTTGTATTCACCATAATGTATTTTTTTTCGTTAAAAAAATCATAAGAAATCATAATATCCACATGTATTTGTTACATACATACTCTGTATAATGTATTTCACAAAGCATAAGAATAAACAGTATACATAATATATATTATAGTATTACAAACCATGTAAAACGACATCAATATGATGAATATTACTTCTCAATTTCATGTAAGAATTGTTATTCGATTATGTTATAGGATGTAAGGTCATATTGTGGGGACGTATGGTATGTAGTATGTACCCAGAAGATGTACTGATTATGAAAAATATATATCAATACCTATGATAATATTTTCATCATTTGAGATTGTATATTATTTATTTCCTTGACTCTACCACATAAATAATGCCTAAAATGGGGTTCATTTTGGTTGTAATCATACAGAGTTTGTGTAAGCACCTTTGCGAGCCCACCATCAGATTATGTAAAACATTTAGAATAAATATTTTAGAGAGTAATAAATTTAAAGTATTTGATTACCTATATTTTGTACAACTTATTTCAACAGTTCTTGTCCATTCAAAAAATTTTTTTTAAATTGATATTCACATACAACATATTTATCATACATTCATACCTAGGTAATATTGTTACTAAATGAAATTCAATTGACAAATCAATATCGCACCTTAATCGTTGTCTCGTTAATTATTACATCCATTATCCCAATACTTAGTAGTATATATTGATAAGGATCAGATTATTATACTCTTAAGATACAATTTATTATTGTTAAATTGAATCTACCTAATGCTTTTTTTGATGAATATTTAATAAGTCACTGAACTAGGTTAGATTTTGAAAAGGTTTTAGAATCTTGGTGATGTTTCAGAAACAAGTATAAGTACTTTTACCTGATATGACTAATTGTATCACATTATTATAAAATAACTATAAATACAATTAGTACAAGATGTGTGAGGCCCGTGATGTTAGTGATATTTTTTGGCCCGGCAAATATAAATCTAAGTGGCCCGACCTATTTTCTTTAAAAAAAAAATATATATTCATTGGTACTTATATAACAACAATTATTTTATAGTAAATTTATTAAATGTATTATATAACAGACTAAAAAATACAGTATAACTTATAAATCCTAAATTAATTTAATTATACTAATTATAATTTCATAATTAATACATTAATCCAATGCATAATATCTAACAAATTAATTATGTCAAATTATCATTCAAAGAATTTTTTCTTAAAACATCTGACACTCATTAGCTAAACTATTTTGAAGCAATTTAATTTTACTTTTCAATTCTTATATAAGTGATTATTTCACTAGAATCTATACTGTTGGATATTTTTTTATTAGAACCCAATAACATATACTTTTATTCTATGAATTTTGCATGCAACTATGATAAATTAACTTTTAAAATTTAAAATAAGGGTTTGCAAGATATCTAGTATTAAAATATGAGTTAAAATAAATATTTAAGCAAGTGCAATATAAAAAAACTCATCCAATTGAAATAATAGTTTAAATCAGGGCTTTCATTTGAAAAAAAAAATTAACTTTTATGTTATTTACAATTAAAATTGTTGTTAAAAATACAAGATTTTTCATAATTTTCTTTTACTAGAATTTAATAAGAGTTCCTTTACATTAAATTTGAATGACCATTTAAAAACCAAATTTTTATGTAATTGGAAATCAATAAGAAATGTTAAAAACAACAATTCTTTATTAAACAATTTTAGTTATTATCGAGGTTATTATGTTTAAGCTAATTCAAAAAATACTAACCTTTAAAACTTGAAACATACTACGAAAATTAGCATTTTCAGAAACTCAATGTAATTTTTAAATATTAGGCTAATTTTAAACTATTTATAGAGATGAAATGAAAGGGAATTGTTTAAATTTGTTTTTATAAGAGTTGATAAAAATGTGTATGCTTCAGTGCTTGGTCATAAAGCTTTAATTTAATATAAGTCAATATCATATAATTTGTTTCTTTAAAATATAAAACTCACGAAAAAACATAATAATATGTCAATTACATAATAGTATTTGAGATTCAATTTAGACAACATTTATCAATTTTCAAAACTCAAAATCACGAAAATTTGCCAATAATTTTGTAATTAAATGTATAACATTTTAAATTTAATACCCAAGTCTTGATAATTTAACACATGATTCCTCATAAGTAGATATTATTGGAATAAAAATCACTAGTGTAGCATATTTATTTTTTATTAGCCTTTAAAGTTCAAATATTGATGTAGGTAATTGCATATTTAACCAAAAATAACGATTTATAGTTTGTTTTGTTGTAGATCAATAAATATTTTTATAGGGACTTGAAACTTTTTGTCATTTCATAAATTATTATTTACTATACAAAGTGCAATTCTATAAATATTTAGATTTATCTTAAGCTATTTATACCATGAACCATCACACCATTCTACAGTACGTAGGTAGGTAGCAGCTTAATAACAGCTAGTAATATTATTTAAAAATATAAAATAATATTTTAATAACTATTAAATGTATAAACGATTTGTTTTTAGCTAAAATTAGTTTAACCTATCATATAAGTAATAGAACAATTATAATATGCCCTATATTAGTATAAAATATTTATAATATAAACTTATAAAATGTTTCTGTTAATACGCTTTATTCCTATACAAAGATTATTATTAATTCAAATTTAACATATCCATTTCATTGACCTACTCTATGACAAAGTACTTACTTACACGCAATATTTAGTAGCTGAGTGACTTCCCTGAATTTTTTTTTATTAAAAATACAATTTTTATGTTTCAGTTGATCTAGCCAGATATCAAATTCTTCAATTATGGTTTGTGTTCCATGTGTGCTTGTGCCGTTGTTGCTCTTCTTGTGGGGTATTATCAAGCCTATGTTAAACTGGTTCAGAACACCAGTGGAAAATTCTGAAGACCCAAATAATGCTGGCGATGATCAAGTTTGTTCATTGCTATCATCCTGTCCGTGCATTAATAAAAACATAAAATCACCTATGGATCAAGGAGACAACAAGACAAACAAGAGTGAAACAATACTTAAAGAATCACTTGAAACATCCGATACCAACAAAAAGGACCTTTAAATGCACTATTTACAATAGTTATAAGAACGTAAAAATTCATTTTTTTTTTATATCTGTGATTGAATTATTTTATGGTTCTATTAGTTTACACAATCATTTTTATTTAAGAGCTGTTGTTTATATTTAATACAATGTTATATTCTATATTTTAATGTCTTGTGTTTGTTTCTCAATCATAAATTCAATAAACCATTTTAAGTTAGAACCAACAAGTTTTACTGAAAATTATATTTTACATTAGTTACTAGTTTAAATGTAATTTGGTATTGTGTCTATCAGTTTATTTTACCTGAATTTTATTTACCCTTTGTCATATTATGTTACTTGTAATATTTAATCATTGTATATAACTAATTTTCAATAATAATAATTCAATATTGTTTCATCTTCAAATACTCAATGATTGATTACGATTCAAATTTATTAATGTAAAAATAGGAATTTTACCTTTTTATGTTGATATTGTTTAGTTGTGTATACATAATGGGAAAATATATTAATAACTAAATTAATATTCCTCTCCACTTATATTTAACATATCTTTAGCATTTTATTGTTTAATAGAATGTAATTGAAATTAATAATTCTTTAATTTTATCATAATCTGTTGACTTTTTTAATGATGCCTTAGTCTTTATTTTAATTTAATGTACAACCAATTCATTATTATTGTATTCCATATTTATTAGGTACCTATAAACATTTTAATACCTGTTTTATAATTGTAGCAGTCAGTATATTTGAATCAATTTTACATTAATGTAATCGGTGAGAGTAATAATTTACTATGTAATTAATCACATATCGTTTTTAATATAAATTTAAAAATTGTATTGTTAATAAATTTATCAAAAATGTAAGTATTTTATATTTTTTACTATCAAAGTTATCCATATATATAGGTATACAAACAATTATTTATCAATTTTAACTAGGGTTCAGGACTTATTTTTCTTGAATATTATTTAATTATGGTTGAAGAGTATTCAAACTTCAAAGTGAGATACATTTATTTTGAGACATAAGAAACTTAATTACAAAAAAATTAAATAGCATATTTTGGCTTTAGGCATATTTGAAAATATTTGAAAATTTAATTTTTATTTTAGCATACAAAATATACTCTTGTTTTGCTTTATGTTTGACAGTTTTATAGTCTACATCATTTATTTTTACTAAGTCGATCAATATATTATACATATACGTAGTGCGAGTCATAGCATAGTGGTTTTTTTGTTTTGTAATCTTTGTGAAATAAGGTCAGTTAAAATAGGCGATATTTGGTCTTAAACATTAGCGGTATAATAATAGACTTAAAGACATTGTTTGAACTTGAATTCAATAAATCAAGATTTTTTTAATGATATTAAAAAAAAATGTTAAGTTGCATATTTCGATTATTTTAGGTGCGTTTGTGCATTCATATTTTCAACTATTTAAGTGCAATAAGTCCCGACTCTAATCTCAACCATGAACTAAGATAAACAGGACAGTCCACTTGCCAGGTGATGCCGATTAGGTTTAGTCACTTAGCTACATAATACTTTATTTACCTTAATAAAATGTATATTGTAACATCATATTTATCTTAGTATGTGTTGAACACTTAGATAGTGAATATTGCATTCATAACAAAATCATTTCATGATCGAAATTTTTAATATCCGCCATATATATATTAGCCGTATGACCATCATTAGGGAAGCTATAAATTTTTATTTTTAGATTGCAACTTTAATAGTTTCCATTTTTTTGTTGCCACTACAGTAACCAACAAAATCATAAACTGGCATAAGTAATAATAATTAAAGAATACAAAGAAAAACCAAAGCATAACAGTGAAAAATGTAAATGTAATGTATTGAAACGCAGTAAAATATACGTATATGAGTGTTCAGTATAGAATTTCAGAGTATTTTTTTTTTAAATTTATATTATTTTCCTCTATAGCAATACAGTAGGAATATAAATATAGGCACTACTCCTGTAAGCATAGCTTGTGATGGAGTAGGAGTAAACCAATAAACTATTTTTTTTTTCTTTAAGTACACTATTGAATATATTTTTCTAATCGATCGTCGGCATTTTATTATAATATATTGGACAAAGGTAATCAACGAAGCACTTTCCAAAAGATTTATTTGTGTATTTGACTGGGATATCATAGGCTCTATAAGTTCTTTTATGTGTAAATTCAACTTTATTTTTGAGTATTCATTGATTGAGAACATTATCGCAGTTATTTATGCAATAATAGTCTGGCTGGTAGAATGCCTAACAAAGCATAATTATTTTTTGTTGAACCTTCTAAAGTTTTTTTATTCAAAATGATTCTTAGAACAATATTTTTAATTCCAGATCTTTAAAAGTATTATTTTTTGCTCCACCCCAAGTGAGAAGTATGATAATAATATTAAAATATTATTTTGTCAATCAAAAACA
>NC_042493.1:62355106-62375422 GCF_005508785.2 Acyrthosiphon pisum
GTCTTATATAACAAGATCGTGGTTGTGACTTGTGTTCAGTATCTACTTTGATATGATTGATATTAAAATGTTTGATAAACTCGACAACACAACAACTCACTGATACCATTGTTAACATCTCTTTTCTCTCTTGTTTCAATTTTAGTTTCCTTGTTGCTCTGAAGCTACTGTGCGAGAAAGAACCATCGTTTCTCTCTCCGTTTCGTTGGCCTAAAAGTGTGTGTTTAGTCTTTATAGGAAATTCATTACGAATGCCGAATCTGCTTATGCATAATAGTATTATGATGTTTATGTAGTGTGTTTGTGTACTGTGTTAGTGTAGTGTATCCAGAATCCACATGACTGACCACATTTCTACTATTTCCACTATTCCATCGTTTTGTGAGTGCGCTTTTTGTACGATGTAAAAATCAATACTTTTACAATTTTCACGGTTATGGTAACTTACTATTCTCCTTATTTTGAATGTGGTCGTAACGAGCAATGTTGAAAGCTGTTGGCTTTATGAATATTTTTACGCTTAGTCTTTTTAATAAACAGAGCCAGCTTGAATAATTACAACGATGGAATCTCAAAACACCGAGTCTATGGATATATCAGGTACTCATGTTTATAATTTTGTATTTTAATAAAAGGCATATGCCATTGCGTGCCTATTACATATTTCTAATTTTTAAATATCGTAGATCAAGATGATACATTTATTGAAAATGGTATGTCTAAAAAAGTTGATAAAAATAACGTAAAACGTAAAAAACGTAGAAAGTGTTTACGTGACAAAACAGCTCCAAGACCTCCACATTCTGGTAATTAAATACTTACTAATTAATTGTTTTAGTTCGATATATATATAAACTACCAAGATAAATTATTTACCTATATTTACAGGGTACATACGATTTTTAAATGATAGACGTGAACAATTTCGTTCAGAAAATCCCAATTTACCATTTGCTGAAATAACCAAAGTATTAGCTACTGAATGGAATCAGTTGACGGCCGATAAAAAACAAGTAATTGCTTTGTATTAAATTATAAACTATTGTCATATGACCATCAGTAAAAACAACTAACTATTTAGAAAACTATCCTTAAATTATCATCAAACTGCTGTCTTAAAGTAGAATACACCGGTACAACAAACTTTTTTCCTCTTCCACCGATCACTACCTATGCCATTATGTGGGAGATACGCGCCCCAGGAAGGAAATGTGTATTTTACTTTGAGACACAGTATAAAAAGAACTAAAATTATTATTTTAATGAAATATTATATTATTTAAAATTTGTTTAGCATTATCTCTTAGCCGCTGAACAAGAACGAGTTAAATATGTTGAAGAATTAGCAGCTTATAAAAAGACTGATGCATACAAAAATTTTATTCAACGCAAATTGAAAAAAAAAAAAGTTAATACCCATAACCAAGAAGTTAGTTGAACTACTTAATATTATTTTCATAAATAGATATAAAATTAATATATTATTTATGACATCTTAGTCCCCACTAAAATATTTACTTTACGTTTAAAAAATATTTTACTTAGTTAAATATTTTTTTAAACTTGATAACTATTTGACAAACTTTTTATTCATTAATTTGTTCCATGAATTCATTATTTCAAGTAACAAATAGTAATTTAATTATACACTATATTTTACAGTTAAAAATTAAAAAGGTTAAATATTGTATTTTATATTATATTGGAGCTTTCAATAAAGATATTTGCATTTAAATATATGTTACAATTTAAGATTTTAGAAAATTATACTATATCATTGTTATTAATTGTTAACTAACTATGTTTTTATTCTGTTTAGGATCAAGAATTAAAAAAAGAAAAGCCATCAAGTGATAACAAATTAAAAAAGGTTACATTATAAAAAATTTTTTTATATTTTAAATTTGAATAAAGAAATTGCTTGAAAAATAATGTATAATACAGTTTAAGATTTTACAAAATTACAAATTTTTTGTTAATAATTATTGATATTTGTAAATTTAATATAATTATTAATATCTGTATATTTATTTTATTTAGGAACAAGAAATAAAAAAAGAAAGACCATCTAGTGATAACAAATTTAAAAAGGTATTATTATATTCATTTTTCTATGTTAGAGATTTTAATAAAAATAGTTACATGCAAAATATAATTTATATAATATATAGGATATTTTAAAAATGTGAATTAATTGTTAATAGTTATTGACAAATATGTATTTATTCTGTTTAGGATCAAGAAATAAAAAATGATAAGCCAGCTATTGATAATATTAATACAGTTTATGACATACCTATATATTCTGATGATTTCTTAAACTTCAATAAAGGTTAGTATTTATTTTATTTTACATTTTTACCTATTTAATATAATTTACTTACTGTTATTTTTTTATAGGTAGAGACAGTGAACTTCGATACCTTCGTAAAAAGGTAACAGATCAAGGACAAGAAGTATCTGTCTTAGATAAACATATTGAAAATATGCAAAATGGTATTAACAATTTAATGGCTAACACTGAAAAACTTAAAGCTGGATGTTCAAAGTATGAACAATATTTAATTAAATTACGATCTCTACTTCTAGATGCTTTTGCTAACATTGCGTTCCCAGGTAAATATTTAAAATTAACAAAATAAATGTATTTTTTAATACTATTCTAAGTTAGATTCTAAGTTATACTATTTTAGTTATCTAATAAATAATGGTGAAATTAAATATGTAAAATCTTTAGTTCATCGAAGAATGACAAATTCCATCTATAATTTTTTAGTTTATCTTGTTACTTGTGCAATATAAAAAATGAATGAGAGTTCTCAAATGATTGACTGTCTAAAGTTCTAACGGCCTGTAGTATAACACTTCCACAATTTTGAATATTTAATCCGGGTTTTAAAGTTATACATGTGTTTATGTGACTGTCCTCATAATTAATACCAGTTGTAGATTAAATTAACGTTACTAGGCTGGGCATCCTTTGATTTACTATTTTTATATTTTTTTTGAACTTTTTACAAGTCTAATTTTAAAACTACTATTTTAACAGTTATCTAATTCAGTAGAACCTCAATTATCCGGGCTAATGTTATAGGGAAGGGGTTCACACTAGGAAGGGATATATGAAAACTACGGTTAATCGAGATTTTTAATTTAACGAGTTACAATAATGTACAATATTATATTATTTTATATGCATGCGTGTGTACAATGTTATAGTATATGTTCACATGTGTGTATGTAATGTTATCGCAAAAAAAGTCATTACGTTTCTCGATAACTTATATGTAATATTAAATATTTAGCTGACCTTAATAAAACTATTTAAAATTCGGTCCAGATATTATTTATTGTTCTTAACCTACGTACAATATACTGCCTACCACGCTTATGCCTTTAATTTTGGTACATACAAATTTTCAGGAGAGTGATCATGGTTTATTGGGAACAGTGATAATCGAGACATGGTTAATTGAGGTCCTACTGTAAATAAATAATGATAAAATTAAATATGCACAAACTTTAAATCATCGAAGAAGAGCAAATTGCATCTAAATTCTTTTAGTTTGCCTTGTTGCTTGTGCAAAATTAACAATGAATGGGAGATATCTAAGGATCGGCTGTCTAAAGTTCTAACTGCCCGTAGTATAACACTTCCACAATTTTATATTTTTAATCATATTCTTAAAGCTATATAGGTAATATGTATTTATATGACTGTCCCCATAATTAATAACAGTTGTAGATCAAATCCATTTTATTGAGCACCTTTTAATTTAAATTATTTTCTTTTTTTGAACTCTTGACAAGATAACATTTTAAACTATTATTTTAACGGTTATCTAATAGATAAATAATGAATAAATAAAATATGCACAATCTTTAGGTCATCAAAGAAAGGCGAATTGCATCTTAATTTTTTTAGTTTGCTTTGTTACTTGTGCAAAATTAACAATGAATAGGAGATTTATAAGGATTGGCTGTCTAAAGTTTAAACTGCCCATAGTATAACACTTCTACAGTCTTGTATTTTAATGTATCAAAATGCTGACCAATTTTTTTCTCCTTCCACAGTCTTAAACGTGCACAGGAAGTAACGAAAAGACCTAAAAAATGAAAAATTGATACTAGTTAAACGTCTAAAAAAATTTTGAAAATTATATTGATAATGAATAATTTAGAATTTACATATATCTGAAAATTCTCAAGAATAATATTTTCTAAATGTTATTATGTTTTTAATTAGTTTATTCCAAAAACTATTGATATTTTAATAAACTGCAAAAATACTCAACTAAAATTCGACTTACTCAATGGAATTTTTACCGTAAAATATTTTATAAAAAATAAATTTACAAAATTTATATTTGAAAATTTTGAGAAAAGAACTTTCATTAAAATTTTTTTTATCATTATTAAAAACAAAAATTGTATACAGTATTTATATACACATTTTCTTCAATCAAAAATATTGATTAGAACAATTAACATTACTTCATTTGTCAGGTTATTCTGTTACCCCTTGTTTATGTATTTAATTCTGGCTAATTTTCAAAATGATGGCAAACAAAATTTTAGAAATCAGTTTTGATTATTAATAAGTGGTTATTTATATATGTACCTTAACATATTAAAAATTCTTATGTGATCCATTACATTTTAGAAAAATAAATAAAATATGAATCTTAGTGTTAGTATATTTTAATAAAGTATAATGTTGAGGTATTTGTTCATTTAAAAATGATTAAAAATAGTCAAATCATATATTATTTTATCTATAATCTTGTTTATTATTTCAAAGTTAAATTTGTAATTATGATATTTGAAATATATTTTTTATTTTTTTAGATACCACTGAGCCACCTACTAATGAAAATATCGACACATTTATGGTTAATTTAGTCACACTTCTATCAAATGATAATGCTACTGAGCCTTCCTGGATTGCAAATGTAAAACAAATTATTTCTAATTTGGATTTTTCACAATGTTAAAACAAATTATATTTTAATATATTAAACTATAATTCATTAATTATCCAATTATATTACAAATTGTCAACATTTTATAATTGGTTTCTTTATTATTTAGAAATCTGTAATATAAAGAATTTTTTTCACCATTTTTCTTTTCATGTGCAAGTTTATGATCTTAATTCATAGCTAATATTATTTTATAGCAATCATAAATTTAATTTCAATATTATTCTTGTCAGATAGGTAGTACCTATCTAGTTTCTATGAATTTAAATGTCTCTTTATAAAGGGTTCTTAGTATTTTCTTGAACATGAATCCCTTTAAGATAATATAGTATATAATTAGTATATGCGAAGGCTCAAGGACCTCTTCCCTGTCAACATTTTTTTTTGATTATTACTTAATATTTTAATATGATTTAGTTTTTATTTCAAATAATGTAAAAAATTCAGACATTATTTTTATTAAAAAGATTAATATGAATGTATTATTATTATAATTAATTCTAGGATTTCAATGCATTAGCATATTTTTTTCCTTTAGTAGTCCAAATAAATTAGTTGTTCGTTAAGTCTTCAACTTAGTCATAAACAATCGACTAAATATTTTTTTTTCGTATATTTTATTCAAAATGCATATATTTAATTGTATATTTAGAGTTCAAAAATATTTATTTTCAAAAACTGATGTAAAATCATATTTTTCTAATGAAGATCAGTAATTATTGTTTTTACTATTGATTTGTCGTAAATATACTATTCATAAACTGATGTGGTGATATAATGTGTTGAGTAAAAGATATGATTATATTTTAAAAGACTTGTGGACTTTGGCCGCTCACTATATTCTTACGTTACTCTTGAGAATATTATTAATTTATGATAATATTCAGAAAGGTTGACAAGTGGATACCGCTCTCGCGCTCTGACTTTGCTTTACCCCTGGGTAGACAGTAATTATCAATTATGTCATTGTAATGGATATGTTAAATTTGAATTTAATAAAAATCATTGGACTTAAATGAAAAATGAGTAAAGACGATGTGTCAACCTAGCATAAGTATATCTACTTTATAATAGATTGTCGTTTTAGTAATACTAGGTAAATTGAACACATTTTGGCCCATAACTCTGCATTTTCATATTATTCTAAAATTAATTATCCAGGATTAATTCATTTAATTTTCTATACCTTTTAGTTTTCTAAAGATGTCGATCTCTAGCCTGCAGTAGTTAAGTCTAATAAGTATCATTAATTTTATTTAAAGTTATAATATATAAATGAAAATTAATATTCATAATTAAAATAATATATTAATGAAAATCGAAAAGTCTCATGGCTATTATCCAGTACTGTGGCATTACGTTTCAATAAACTTTTTTTTTGTTAAAAATAGAAAAACTTATGAGAAATTTTCTATTCAATATTTAAATATGAGCTCTTTCTGCAAAAAATATTTTAGATTCTGAGCAAAGCGATAAATGTATTTATTTTACAATTATGTGTGTTTTATTTTAATTTTAATTTTTAATTTTTTATATCTATGTACATGATGAGTAGCTGAAATAATTGTTGGTTATAGAATAACCAACGAATATAAAAATATAAAAACAGTTTTTATAGTTATTTTATGTTTAAATTTAAACAAAATTAGATATTTAAATGAAGAAGAACGATTTAAGTTTTGTTTTATATTTAAAAAATATTATTTGTGGGTACTTGAAACTTATTAGGTATATTATTATACAGTATACACAAATTATATTAATTCAACTTACCAGTTACCGTATTAATAAAAACAATTTAAATATAATAAAAAATATACTATGCTGACAAACTATCTCTGCTCAGAATCGTTTTTCATATATAATGATATTATACCATTGAATTAAAATTTAATACCATCCATTACAGTCACTCATTTATGACTATTGTACAGCAAAGCGACACCCACTTCCCCATTTTTTTTTTGTACCATTTCTAACTGAAAAATAATTTACAAATTTTTAGGATTTTAATGATATGCGTAAATTTTGTAACTTCTGACAATAGTTATAAATATATATAATATATAAAGAATATAAAATAAAAAAAAATTTCTCAAGGAGTAAAAAATGTTGAAATGTATTAATGTTTGGAAAATGGTTAACATTGGTAATAAGTAATAATCAATAACATTCGGTGAACATTTAAATGTTTATTGTTTTTGGGTTACATAAAAAAATAATTTTGGAAGAAATTGGTTTGGCTTTAAAATTCCCATTTCTATTTTCATTTACCCAATGCTTTTGAATACTACTGAGAGTAGAAAATCAGTGATTTGGTTCTGCCCCAAAAGTTGATAATAGATAGGAAAAAAGACACAATTGTAACATCAATTGGTCCATGTTTTTTTCGATGCGCTCGTCGCTCATAACCTAAAATATTTTTTAATTAATTAATAGAAGTTGAAGGTATATCAAATTGTCAGTTTAAGTTTTAGCTGTTAATATAGATTATTTGGTCCTTACAATGAATGGTAGATACATGCTGTCCCTACCTATGTATACTTCTTATATGATTTAAGCATGTAGGTATGCCTTAGTTAGGCTCTGTAGGCAGTGGCGGTCAAATAATTTTGTCACGGGGTGCTCAAATGTTTTCATTCATGATATATCTACCTATTTAATGCTTACATATATAGTTCATAGGTTTACGTTTTTTAACGTTCTAAAATGTATATTAAATATTGTTGATATTATGACGTATACCTATAATTTATACATTAATAATATATATTATATATTTAAATATTATTAACATTTATAAAAAACACGAATCTATATTTCATATTTACAATTTATAGTTATTTAAAAAATAATTAACATTTTAAAGTAGGTATTTAAAATGAAATATTTGGTTCAATTGTACCTTAATATTTTTGTACAGTTTTCTTTATTACATAGTATATGAAATAATACTAGTTAACAATTATAGTGCAAATCGCAAAGTTAGGTAATAATGTAAATGGGAATTAAATATAAATTAGGTTAGTAGGTATAGGTGCTTAATTACCAACAAATATAGGCATTGAAGAAACAATGATATTTTAATTTTATTAATAAATCTATAGTAGAACAAATTATTCAGGAAATCCATTACAATTATTTTTAATGACAACAGGAGCATTTAATATAATTCCTTCCATGCATCTATATTAATTCAAAATATTTATCATATAGGTACCTTATTACCTACCTATCTTCCTCGACACATGCATGCAATTTTTAGCATAATAACTAAAACTATATCCACATACATGAGGTAATTTAGTGGACTACAATATTATACAATTAAAATATTTAAGTACTCAGGTAATGATAAAAAATGTCTTGGTTGAACGTAATTTTTTTTTCCAAATGAATAACCGAATAAGTTTCCTCTCGTTTTACTCAAAAACTATGTAGCCATATGATATTATAATTCTACTAAACTAATTACTTAATCAGTTTCTCAAGTACCTACTCAACCAATCTTGTCATACACCTATTAATAGTTATTTTATAGATAAGTACCTGGTAAATCATAATATTGTCTTTTGCAATAGGTAAAAAATATGAATATAGAAATACTACATAGGTGGGTAAGTTAATGAAAATAATTAATTGTGGCAAGGTAAGTTATTACAATTAAATTCAGTTAAGTTAAAAGTTAAATTAACTAGATAAGTTTAAAGTTAAGATAGAAAATAAACTTAACTCAGTTAAAAAAAGTTAATTTTTTTCAATTTACAATATTTTTAAGTCATAAACTGCCCTAGTATTTTGATTTATACAAACATTCATCAAGGCGTTTCAACACTGCAAACGCCAAACAATTAGATTATTGTAAAACATAATTAGAAAAATTTGACCAAAATCAAAAAAGAGTCATCGAATCATTATTTTCTAGTTGGTTTCGCATGACACGAAAAGAAAATTAACTTAACTGCACAATAATAATAATTAACTATAAAAAGTTAAGGACAAAAATTAATAACTAGTTACGTTAAAAAGTAAAAAAAATAACTTAGTTACTTAACTTTAACTTTTTAACAAATTAATGGCCGCCTTACATTGTACCTTAATAATGTACCAACACAATTTTACTAATACTACATTACTACCTAGGTACAACTATTAACTTTACTCAAACTTTTTTAGTTGAAGATTGTAAGTACCCATAATAGAATTACCTGCCTGTGACCTACCTACCTAACAGTGCATAACAATTATTTGTTAATTTGACCGATCCCTTATATAGCTGAGATTTTAGAACATGTAGTGTTAAATTATCGGATTTGAATTTAAATACCTACTTCTGAAATTAACTAAATAATATCTAAAACCGATTTTGTTAAAACCTATACCTAGTTACATATACAACTTACCAGTGGCTAATTCTCCAGGCATGCTCAACAATAAAAACGTAATAATTAATAAAAATACAAAAATTATTTTGTCATCAATAATATAATATTACGTATTTAGGAAAATCATAATGTATGACAAAAATTGAAAAATGTCATCTATTTCTGGTATACTTATCTGTATCATTTATTATGTCAGTAATATTTACTGACAGAGCATGCGATAACTGTGTGCGCTGGAAGCTATACGACGCGTATTATCGCTCTGAAATACCGGTTATTTCTAGCCACGGTACTAACCACCCAAGGCATGCTCAGTCGGTCGCGCTTCGTCAATGAATATTTTAATATAATAAAAATTAAAGTAGTATAATTAATATTAATTAAATTTAAGTCTTATATATAATTTAAATAGAGCTATAATACATTATGATAAATGAGCATGCTCATACATTGGAATCAGCATTTGCCACTGCAATTTACAGTCGTAGATTAACATTTAACTGAAATAATAACATGTGGTAGTGTTAAAACTTAAAACTATTGAGAATTTTAAATAATTAACCTTCCAAACTCTTAAAGTATCAATCAAGTGGAAGAAATGTCTTATCAATTATAGAGGAGCTAAATGTAACATCTAAATTACATTTAATACTAGAAAATAGTCATTTACATAAATAAATCACACATCATTGCAATAAAATACTTAAAACATAACATTTTAATTAGGGTATATGCAAGATTTTCTTTATAGGTAGGTTAGGTTAGGTTAGGCTTAGGCTTTTTTAATTAGTATGTAAATCACATAGAGTGAATGTGTCTTTCTAATTTATAATTTATAAATTTTAAAAAATAATTTTATTAAACTTTTATCATGATGTACACTATATAGATAAGTATATACCATTACTTTACTTTTACTTTACTATTATTTAATAATTTAAACTATACTCATCTCAAATTAATAATTTAACAAATATATTTTTTTATATCGTATAGCAATTGAATGTCATAATACATAATGATGAGTACATGACCTTCATATATATTATAAGTTATGTAACATTAAAACATAACAATTGTCAATTTGTAATTTAAAATTAATAATTTTATTAAAAACATTTATAATTTATTGCAACTCACATAATATATAATTTACAACTTAATAAAATATATTAATATATAATATAGACAAAATTATGTTATCAAGAAATAGAACAGAAATGTTTGTGTTTTTGGATTGGATTATTTTTATTTTATACTGATGTAGTAATATTTACGTATAAACGAAAAATTTTAAAATGTTTTTAACTTGATTTTTTAAAATCAACTGAGAAAAGCTAAGTTATTTCAACTGTAAATTAAACTAGTTAAGTTCATAAGTTGATTAAAAAATAATCTAACTAGTTAGGTAATGCCCGCCTTTGTCAAATTGTATACAATATCGTATACATTCTTACAAAGTACATTATGTTTATTAAATGTAAAATGCTTTAAGATTTTCATTTTAGATTCTGATGTGGAGCAATGAATATGTATTGATTTTACAATAATGTGTGTTTTTTTTGTCTGTAAAATTAATATATATTAGAAATAGTAGAATATATAGTTCGATTTTCAACTTCAGCATCTTTTCTGAACTATTTTGAGCTAGAAATTCATAAAATTATTTCTATTTATATCTAAAATATGCACATTTAACATAATATTCCTCATAAGTTTTCCTACCTTTAACCAAAAAAAGTTTTTTGGAATGTCAAACAAATTTTTGATGAGCTTTAGAAGTTTAAATTTTGTTGACATTGGATTTTCAGTCGTATATTAAAGAGTTTTCATCAAACGATTTTCTTAATTTGTTGCAATCCAAAAACGAATAATTGTAGATATATCTGCATGCGTCGGTTCGCGGACTATGTGCGACAACATATCAAGTAGGCATCGTGCGAAAATTCGATTGTATGTATGCTTGATCTGCCCGATTAACCAATGGTAACCAATATACAAATAAATTACTTATTTCTACTAATTATTATTTCTCCTATAACTAATAGCAACCATTTATAAACAAAAATTTCCATCGATAATCTCAAAATCCCTGTTTAAGCACCTATCCAAGTTGGACCTGTTGAGTCCAATCGTGAACCTAAATCATCCAGGAAACAACTCAAACACATACCAAAAATGCCATCAAAATCGGTCCAGCCGTTTAGGAATGAATAAATATGACATATACAAACATTTATTTTTACATATAAAGATATCATTGTTATTATTTTTGACCACGCAATTATTTTTTTATCTTAACAATATTTTATTTTAATCTTACATCTACAGTATGGTTGAACATGGAACCTTACCTGATCTTTATAAAATCTTAGGTGGCAGGTGTACATTTTTATTTTTCATAGTGCACAAAGTGTGTAGTAATGCACACAAAAATAGCAACTGGGTATTGCTGAAAACGAAAAAAAAATAATGCTTAATATAATTCTAAATGCATATATATTATACATTCATTTTGTAGGATATGTTTTACTTTCAAACGCTAAAAATAAACTTTGTTTTTTGAATGCACACCCTGGTGAATGGTAACAGGTACTAGCTGGTACTCTTTTTCCTGCTGTTCATATTATTTTTCATTACAGTTTTCTGATCGTGACTCTCTTGTCGCTGGCTACCCCTGTTATATTATATCACTCATTGGCAAATGCTATAGGTAAATTATAATTTATTAGAGTAATAATAGTATAACATATCAATATTCATAATTTTTTTTGATTCAAATAATAATTATTCCCAAATTTTCATTAAATTGGTCTTACAACAATTTTGACCTAATTTAGGTATTCGATCTTTGTTCGGTGGCAAAAGATCGTTCACGTAATATATATATATATATATATATGTATAAAATAGATTATAATGTACTTCATAATGATATTATATGAACATGTTTTTATACGTATGTTGTTTACTTGTTTATGTGCATGCAAAATTGAAATAAATTAGATAATAGGTATATTATCGAAATTAAGGGGTGTTTGATTTCTATCAAAGTGCAGTAAAGGGCACCTTATTTGTGCCTATACTTAAGTATGGCATGTTTATAAGATGCTAACGAAATTCACAGTCGACGCTCAAATATCAAACTATGAATAGGTACAAATAGCCTTAATCTAACCTAATAATAATAGGTACAAATAGCTTAATGTTCAAACTTAATATATGGAAATAGTGTCAATTCTTGAAACATAAAATAACTCTAATTTTAGATAACAAATGGTTTAATTTAAAAACAAAATTCAGTATTGATAAAATATAAATAATCCTATTTTACCTATAATATAGACCTACTATTGGTATTTCATATATATAATTAATAGCTGCCTATTAACTATTAAGGGACCTGTAATAAAATTATATGACATAGAAGTAAACATGCAATTTTCAAATTATGCATTCAACCTTGTACCTATCTCCTATGAATTGATGAACGTCCAGGGACACAAGTTTTGAAAATTGTATAATAATATTGAATATTACTTTACTTGGTATTTTATACTTAATCAAATAATTGGTGAACATTTCAAATCGTTATGTAGGAAGTGTAGTAACATAGCTGTTAAGTGTTAGGTACGAACACATAGGTATATGTTACACCTACCTATATTATATAGCGGACACATCATGAATGGTATCACCAAACTGTACTCCGTAATAAATCATAATAAATTTCACTCGACTACTGCAACAGTCTGTACAATTTAAACCTATATATTATATAGTAGAATAGTATAGATACTTGTACACAGAAGGTACACAATAATAATATACATTTTAATATTGTAATAATTATTATAGAACATATATATTTTATAATATTGTAACGAAGTATTATCGTTAGAACCGTCTCAATCGCGTGTCAAAGACTTGTTTACACAATGCGTATGTAAGGTCCATTGGACATAGGACAGGTAAGTATATATAATATCTACATAGTACATATAGCTGGTTATAGGTATATAGACCATTATAGGTACGCGTAGTATATAATATTATTATATATTATTTATTATAGATAGGTACTCGGGACAATTAGGCGATGTGTATAGTAGTAATAATAAAGCAACACACACACAAGTATTGAAGTATTATAGATATATTATATTATATATATATGATACCTAGGTATATATAACGTAGATAATCTATCGTAACGACCGCGGACCGTAAAGGTGTTGTTCGCCTCCCACGTCGTATACATGCGTACCCATATAATATGGGCTACACGTATAGGTTTATGGGAATCTCTCTTTAAACATACCTATATATACATACCATACGTCATATACCTATATATTATATTATACATATAACCACAGGACCGTGATTTGCAACTTTTATCCATTCACAGGGACAAGAGCTTGATTAATTTCCAATTGTTAAAACAGCGGGTATGGTCTTTTGTTTGATTAATTGTTTCCTATGTATACCTACATCGACCGAACGTTTTTTAGATTTTGTTTTCTACTTGGGGCTGCGCCCAATCCGATATATATATAATATTATAATTTATAATATAGTCAAGTCGGTGAGTGTGACGTTATACCTATACCCAAGTGGCTAAGTACTGCACAATATTACATTCTCCTAGTCACCGTATCTATGTATAACATAATTTTAAAATAATGGTAAAAAATATAAAACGACAATAATATGTACTAATATACATATAGGTTATATAGGTTTTAATAGGTGTATAGGTGTATAGCTGTAATAGGTGTATTAATTATATTTATTTGTATGATATTAATATAATAATATTATAATTGCATAAATTAATATAGGTAATATATAGATGCCTACTATGTAATATAATGTATATAATATTATACTATGCTGCACAATATTAAGACACGCGATTCTCGAGGTCCACGAGTGACGATTGATTTTTTTTACCGTGTACCTATTGTAGGTATAGCATAGTAGGATGTATGTAGTAGGTTATTGTAGCCATTGTAGGTACCCCGTATACCCACATAGTACATACGTCATATTAAAATATAATAAATTATATGTTCTCATATTTTATTTAGAACGGAAATCTCACTGTCCTCTAAACTATAGGCTAGGTAAATGTATTATTATAATACACAACAAACATTATAAGCAAATATTTTAAATAGGTACCAAAACTCAAAAGAGTGACAACAAAAGTTTACCATTACCATTATACAATATTATACTTTGGTGGCTAGGTATGCTATAGGTACCTACTACCTACCATTTTCTTGCATCTGAAATGCGCAATACTCGTGACAATTATTTTTTGAGATAAATTAAATTTACATTGGTACTCGGAAGTCAGTTTGTTTTTAATTGACAGCAATTTTGAAAACAATTGCATTATACTATGATAGATATATATATATATATATACCTATATTCAATATTCCGACATATTGATCATCGGTGCTATGTGAATGTTTTAAAGCATTCATTCAACAATCCGAATAAGTATATAGTTATATAAAAGATAATGATTAAAAATAAAATAAAAAATATCTATTGTTACAGTATAAAATCAAATACATTCCATAATGCTCTGGAAACCAAAAAACGTGCATATACAAAAATTTTAGTTCAAAGCAAATTTCACATTCATTACACATTTATACATATTTTCATATAATAATAATAATCATATATTATCATTACTTAATACTTTTTTTTTTTATCATTTTTACACGAAGTTGCAGCCTTGCAGGTTTTGTAGGTATTTACCTATATTAGCTATTATTCTTAAGTTATTAGTCACTCCAATTGCAGCCTAGTCTATATTATAATGCTCGCTGCGTTTATATTTTGAACCAGCCGGTCTGCTGTCGTTGACGTGTTGTAATATTATGTGTACGCTCGACGTTCGCCCTGTATACCTTTACCTATGGATCACACGACGGCTACACGAGTAATAATTATAATTTAAACTGGCGACGTACACGCACGACGAGACAATAATATAATATAATATGTTATAATACTACGCGTTATATATAGTGTGTATACACTATGTGTATGTATGTCGTGTATACACTACCTACCACTACGCCTAATATTATACACGTAGGTACCTACGTATAATATTATATAGCCCTCGTACCTATATACATATTATAATAAGAGGATGGCTCGTCCGTGGCCGTCGACGGCTTGTTAGCGCGTTATACGCATTGTGCCGGTGTAATCGGTTATAGGCAGAGTGACTTGTAGTTTTTTCGGTGCGTTTAAAAATTATTAATCAACAGTTATCGATTGTCTGCTGCAGTGTGTGGAGCCCCCACGCAACGTTGATTTTGTCGAAAACCGATCATCGATGGCTGCAGATATATATAATATAATATTACCTATATACACCCAATACATATAATATAATATTATATGGTATATATTATCCCCCCCCCTCGTCTGCTCCACGGCGCACCAGCGGACCTACGACGATATAGGCACCCGTCTCGTTAAATATATGTGTGTGTGTGTGTGTGTGTGTGTGTGTGTGTGTGTGTGTCCAGTGTCCACCTATAGCTATACTATTCATTAACGCGACTCACACACACTCACCTCATTGTTAACATTTTTAAACATTACAACGTAGTATAGGTACCTACATGCGAAGCGCGCGCGTGTATATAGGAGGAGTTGACTTTGTTGTTGTGGGTAAAACAAATTTTACGCATCACACACCGAACACCTTTTAACGCACGTTATAATAATAATAATCATAATACGCACGATGTAATATACAAACACGTACACGGCGCGTTATTGTTTTGTTCGAGTGTTTTATTTTCGAAATGCACTCGTGTAGGAAAAACGATGTGTGCCTACTTATACCTGCCGCCTTATACCTACCGCGATTGGTACATGATAATAATATTATATCGGCATATATAGGTAAGGTTGTTAAATAATACGTTGGTAGGTACGAGTTATATTTATATATGGCTGTGTATATATATTATAAACCCGACGGCGAAGGCGTGAGATGCAAAATAATAACCGATTATTACTATATCATTACCTATTGATTGGTATATAGTCAACACAAAAACCGGCCGTTACGCACGCTAATGATACATTTAGGTACGTATATCGTATAGACGTCGAAAAATGTATAAGATGCACATTGCGCCCGAATGCAGTTGCGTCCCTGCACAAACGCCGCAGACGCAGTGCGACTGGACGAATGTCGAGAAAAAAAACAAAAAATAATATTACTATTAAACGTCCAGTGTAATATACATAATATATTTTAATATCTACGGGTACAATGGTACCGGGTACATTTTATATTTTTATGTTTTATAATTTATATTTACCATGTACCTACTTATTATCTCATATACCTACATATATGTGTGTGTTGATTTCTTATTATATTATATTTTTATATTGTGTACCTAAAATAAATTATAATTGTTCAAATATGATAAAGTATAAAAAAAAGCAAAGCATATATAGGGATACAATTTGATCAAAAACGATCCAATTAAATGTACGAAGCACTTGACCAGACAGCTTTGGTTTAGACTTTAATGTTATTAAGTGTTACTATTTCATTCTATAGGAATGTCGTTCTATAGAAATCACTAGGGCTAGGATTTTGTAGCATTTGCATTTTCTTTCATAGTACTACAGGACTACATAGCTAATCAAAAACAAAATTCGATTCATTCATCACAGAGTTCAAATATGTGATTTTGATTTTGCTTTTTTTGCATTTTCTTATGATATTCATTAATAAATGCTTTTTTTGGTACTTTTTTGTCAGTTTATTAGCTTTTTAATTAGTTTTTGTTAATTATACGCATATTTTACATTTTTAGAACATTTACGTACATATTTATCTAAATTATTATTTATTAATTTATTTTAATTTTATTATTATATATACTTATTTCGTGATTTCGTAATGAAATATTATCGCCTTATCGGAAAATATTTCTGAAAATAGATTCTTAAATTTTGTCAAAGTGATTACCGAGTGGGGAGTAGTGGTTACGTAATACGTTGACATTTATCGACATTTAATAAAACGGTGTTTAATTTATTTTTTTCAATATTTATAAATTGTGCTTAGTTGTTCTAAGAATTACTTAGTGTGAATATATAAAAGTGTGTTTAATAAATTATTTTTTGATATTAAAAATATTTTTCAGCTAAACTTAAAAATGTTCAAATCTTTTTTAGTTGCATTTTCTTGGTTAAAATGCTTTTTTTGTAGCATTATTGGCAATTTTTTAATTCCTTTATTGTAGGTTTTTAGTGCTTTATTTTCCTAGCCCTAGAAATCACATATACCTATTTAGGGTTTAATTACCTACTCATTGTGCGGTACTTTTCTCGTTATTGTATACTGTATGCATAATACGGTTGTACCACCAATGATTCTGGAATCATATATAATCGTAATTTGAGCTTTCAAGCTCATATTCAAGTTTCCTGCTGAAAGTCACTGAACTAGGATTTATAAAACGAGCTTTTAATGAGTTTAAGACTTAAACAGTTGACTCCATTAAAATATGTGTACTGTGTACATTGCACTTGTTACTTTGATTCTGGAGCTCACTGTAATGTTACCAGCTGGTAGTCAATGGGCAGTGACCCCAGTGCCGTAGACAGAAGTTTTAATTTGGGGGATGGGGTTTAATAATAATTGCATATAATATAGTAAATACATTTATATTATTTCCATGCTGTAAGAGAGGGGGGGTGTTATATATATATATGACGATTGATAAGTTAGGGCCACTTGAAGTTATTTGTAGAAATTAGGATGAACTAATTTTGAAATGTTAAATTTAAAGTCTTCCTGCATATTTTCTTAATACAGTTATTTGGACAGTTGTTTCTGATGTAGATCATAAAAATTAGAAATACCTTATTTATACGTAGTAGGTACACAAGTAGGCATTACTAAAATAATCATAACCGGGACATTTTTTATAAAAAAAAAAGTTGGGAAAGTAGGTAACCGCTCTGCTGTCCAGTTGTTGGTATTGAGTGTACCTCGTTACTGAGTAAGTCACTGTAATGTATCTACCTCTGCATTCAATTTGAATTCAATGTAAATCATTACTTATACAAAACGATTCCAAACAAAGATGGCCTGCAGTCAGCCCCTATTACTGAGACGTATATATTTATATTTTACTATTATTAATACCATCGCGAACTACGGAAGATTGAACAAATTTTTTCCATAAACATTACCGTTATAAAATTATTAATATTGTAAGCATTTATTTAATTATTATAATAGTATATAATATACCCCACACCAATGTACCCCTCCCACTTCCCAGTAGGTAATGCATACGTACGACGTTCTCTTATTACGACTATAACAACTTAAAAAAAAATCAGGAGTAGAATAAATTCATTAATAAAGGAGTAAAGGACAACTGGACAACATTTAGAGTGAATATGCTCGGTGAATCACTCTGTATGTATTTCAATGTACACACCAACCATGCATTTGCAGATTAATGATACGTATATACAACTATTATACTTGTGTAAATAATAAATATATTAAATATTAAATTAGACACACGAACAACAACATTTTCGCTACACTACGCGTACAACGACGACAATCATAATAATAATAATAATAATAATAATAATAATAATAATAATAATAATAATAATATTATTATTATTATATTATAAACAAAATTACAATAATTAGTTTACTGTGCGCTGACGATCTCATTCCTTTATTGTGGTCGGTTGTTACAATTATACCCGCCGCTGTAGCACAGATCAATTGTTTCAAAAAATAAAAAACACAATGTACCTAGATAAATTCTGCCAGTACTGTAAATAATTGTATAATATAGTTAGGTATATAATAAGTATATGCCTATACTCTGCAGCTGCGCGTGTGTTACTTTATCTGGAAATTTAATAAGACAAGTATCAAAATTTGTAAGCCACTCGTATTACGTACCTACGCGTATAATATAAGCCTATAGACGTGCACGAAGATTTTTTATTATAACGTTCACGCGCGCTCGACACGCATGCAAAATAACATATTATATTATATGAACGCGTATATATAGCCATCACGTGTGTACTGGTAGTGTGTATAATAATATAATATATTATTTTTTCGTCGATCGATAAGCGCGTCGGTCGTCTTTTTCACCCTGTCAAAATAATTAGTGGTATACCTCCCAATATAATATACTACCCATAACCTATATGGCTATATATATGGAGATATAGCCATACGGCTGCGAAACACGGTAACCCGAACCTCGTTTCAGTTCTCGCGAATATCGGAACGAAAAAAAACCCCCAAAAAACGTTGTAACAATTATTATTAAATAAACACCGCCGAATCGCCTCCTACGAAATATAATTTACTTACTTTATAATTCGACATTTCAACAGCGATGATGTCATCATGTTGGCTGTAGCACACATGGAGATACATTTAGACGGACTCTTGCAGATAAAAATAACGCTACTCGAATTGATTATGTATATTTAGGTATTTCAATTGGGATAATGTAAAGCTGTTCTCGATGCACACGTTTTATTTAATTTTATTTTTTTAATGTAAATGTGCTACAATATATTAAGAGGACGCTACCCATACATTTGTAGAGCCATCTCGACAAGCGTTGTCCGTGAGATTCGCAGTAGTATATTATTAGGTAGGCAAAGTATAACTGCGGTAGATCGCGATGTGGTTTGTACCTAAGTGTATAATTTAACTCTAAAGTATCAAAGCTATACCAAGTTTGTAATATTTTACTTAATTTAATCTACGGTGGATTAATACAATCAATTAATACAAAATCCTAACCTACTAAACCTACTGAAACCGTACTAAAATCCCATGAATAAAAAAAACCGAACATTCGTATGTATAGATAAAG
>NC_042493.1:62378333-62400343 GCF_005508785.2 Acyrthosiphon pisum
GAGACAACAAATCCATGGGTAGCATCCTCTTAAGGAAAGAATATAAAAATATATTTTTTTTTTATCAATATTGAATATGGGAAAATGGGGAGTATAATACATTTCCTCATATATGTGATGCGATCACAGTTGTGGTGTAGTGTCAATGCGGTTGCACCTAAGGTAAATTTGTCAATGAATAAAACAATTTTTAAATATATAATTCAATTGGTTATTAAATGACATGTAAATATAAAATAACAAACTAAATATTCTATATAGCTATCACGTGTGTACTGGACAGTAGGTAGTGTGTAATAATATATAATATACTATTTTTTTCGTTGATCGATAAGCGCGTCGGTCGTCTTTTTCACCATGTCAAAATAATTACATAGTCGTATATCTCCCAATATAATATACTATCTATAATCTATATAATATATAAGTGTAAGGTGCGGTCTCGGATCACGGTAACCTGAACCTCGTATCAGTACTCGCGGATACCGGGACGACAAAAAAAATCCCTTAAAAACGTCATGTGAACCAGTAACAACTACCTATTAAATGAAAAATCGCCTCCTACGAAATATATTTTACTTACTTTATTTCAGAATTTCGATAGTGATGATATTATCATAAGCTACACTGGGGGATAAATTTAGATGGACTCTTCTAGATACGACGAACTTGCCACTGTGATGAAATGATTATGTACAGTGGCGGCTCGTGCTCTGAAACACACGGGTACGTGCCTTTCCTAAAATATTGAAATAAATAAATTTATTTATGAATTTATATTAAATTAAAATGTAATGTGTTATAATGTATTTTTTTCATAATTCTATCAAAGTATTTAGTTAGTTTAGATATTGAAAAATATTATCGAAATAAAAAAATCGGTGCATCCCAAACGGCTCTCGCCGAAAAAGGTTTAACTGAAATTTACCAAACGTATGATTATTTTTCTATTGTTAACGATAACATTTTTAAAAATAGGTACACATTAATTTATAATATCAAATATTTTTCAATTTTTAACTAACAGTATAAAATAGGTATATAATTTGTATATAATTTTTATAATTTAAATAGAATAAAAATTTTAAAAAACACCAAAATATTTTTAACCACATCTCTATATAACAGTCCCAATTCTGTACGAAGTGTTTGTGTTGTAAACCGTTTGGGAATTTACATTTTTGTAAATAGGAGCCATTGAGAATGGACCTTTTTATAAACAAGAGCCGTTTAAGAAAAACGGAAGCCGAATGGACTAGGTCCAATAAAATTCGTTCGAATTCAGGTGGTCTTACCTACGATACGTACATAGTACGCGAGCACCAGACGAAGGTGCCACGATTAACAACAGTAGAACAACAGCCCCACTTGTCAACAATAATTGTTATGGCGTTGTCCGGCACAAACGAATTTAGCCCGGTTTCTATTTTTATTAGGATTTACTGGATTCATCGATCTTAATACGCTGTCATAATTTTTTTTTATTAAATATTTGTAGTATCATAATATTAATGTACCTACCGTATTCCTCAGCATAAGTAAGTATTTCAAGTATTTTTTTGGAAACTAAATAAAAGATTTGAGTTAAATTTAAAACCAAATGGCAAAGAATCTGGAACATTAAAAACACTAAATTAAACGATATCAAAAGAGATACCTACCGTTAGACAAAATTTCCTAATCGAAACAGACATTTTTTCAAACGATTTCAAGCCATGTGTACATTTTACTGTTTAATGTACAACCAAGAACGGGCTGAGCGTAGGATATCTCACAACCTAGACACCGCACTCGGACCCGATCATGAAAAATAACCTAGATATAATTAATTTTATGAAACAAACAAAATTGTTCAATATAAAAAATAATATAATTTTTTTATTTAAAAAAAACATGTAACATATTGTATAACTTATCTTTGTAATTGATCACATATTTGCATAACCTTCTTATTACTAACGGCCTTTGTGTAGATGTTAATTTTTTTAGAGATCAATAAAAAAAAAAAAATTAAAACCAACAGAATTTAGATTTGGTAAGTTGTGATAATACAGAAGGGGAAAATATTTGTGCCCCACCTTCTATGAGCCCCATTTGGCACCACTGAACTTGTGATCAGTTATAGATAATAAAATAGTTATTATGATTAATTGATACAATTAAAAAATATGAGCGTTAAATGTCAATGTGTTGCTTATATAGGTACTAAACAACTACTTAACTGATTTCGTGAAAATTTCAAATTGTTCTTGGAGATATCAGGAAAATTTAGAATGTAGTTTGAACCGCGTTCAATTTATACCAAGTGCTATATCTAATCCACTACAGGAGAATTGTCAATCTTAGTCGAATTAGTTGATAGACCGAGGTACACCGACCCAATTTGGTCCATGAACTGAGGTACACCAAAACCAAGACACACCTATATAGCGTTATTTTTAATTTTTTTTCATTTATCCCCGGACCACACCGGGTAGTATATAATATACCTAGCTAGTTATAAATAAAAATTAAAATTCACGTCAAACAAAATGATTTAAAAAAAAAGACAAAAACGTTTATTTTTTTCTAGGTGAATTTTTCCTCGGTGATTTTCTCTCATTTTTTCTAGTTTCCGCCGTATCTTTTTTTATGGGTTGTTTTTTTTTCTGACCTTTGCTTGTGTTAACCTCCGCTTCTTCACCTTTTGCTATGATGATTGCCGTATCCCTATCATTGTGTTTTATGGTAATTTGTACGTTTCCTGCTTCAATCGTTTCGGGATTTACAGATGGGCCATCCGCACTCGGACCTTGCTGCAGATTATGGGCGATAACGTGCATTTCATTTAAGTCATTCTGATTTTTGTTTTTCTTCGACGAGCCTTTACTGCTCCTGCTCGCTGGATTTACCTGCGTGCAAAGTGCGCGAACGACGGATATAGAAAAATTAAAAAGTCAATTTTATTATTATTAAAAAATAAAATAGAAGAGTGTGTGTGCAAGCACGCTCGTATGAAGTGAAACTCCTTTTGTAATTTTTAGTGATAACTAGGCATTTTCAGAAAATTAATAATATTGCGGCAAGGATTTAATAACTGGGACTGATAAGTGATAGGACTGATATATAACTGATATAGTTTTAGATACAAAAAATAATTTAGTTGTTTCATTCTTTTTATTTATTTATTTATTTTAATAATACTAATAATGTAGGTATCAATATAAATATATAATATATTATGTAATAACCCTGTAATCTCAATTTATAATTTAATTATCCACTAATAATAATGTAATCACAACCGCAGGCTCAGTGGCGTAGCGAATCATGTTTTTCAGAAGCAATTGCTTCTGGTTTCTGGGGGGTGGCGGTGGGTCATAACCTCATAAAGCCTACATGCACAGTCAGTCTTTGAACTTTATTTTGGGTGCTACCCCCTCCCTATTTGAGCATATGAGTATCGTATACATCAGTTGGAGTAGGGTGGGGTAGGTCATAAATAATATATTGAATTAACTTACAGTCTATATTAAAATTATGCACAGTCTCACTATTCCACACTAATTATTAAATATCTAAATTGATAAATAAATAAAATTGAAATGATTAAAATATCATATATTTTATATTTTATTTATTTTGTTGTCATGGAGCATGTCGTGAGCATGACACAGTTAGCATATTTCGTTACACGTTTTTCACAAAAAAGTTTTACTTAAAAAAATCAAACCTAGAGACTCGCTTTGCTTTATTATCTGCAAGGTATTACAGTAGATTACAAGTGTGGAGTGTACCTCGTTATTTAATTTTAGTGAACACTGTAAAAAAATTATTAATATAATACCGAAAATACGACGTAGTAAATACCATGTAAGTATACTACTGTAGGTAACCAAAAATTTAAAAACCCATGTTTAAAAAGCATTGGGGATATCATATCTACATAACGATTCTATTATGATTATGATTATGAAATCCACTAAATTTGTTTAACATGGATTTCTAAATTCTAATTGACACACAATCTAAGGAACGAACAAGAAAATCTGATTAATGTATATATCGTTTTAAAACCTAATTTTATAATAATTGGTATAGGTCAGGTATGGAAAATTAATTTGACACTACGTGCCAAAAATTACCTTTTTTTTTGTCTAGTGTGCCATTAATTTTTTAAAAATATTATTATTTCTATTCAATATTGTAAGAAAAAAACTACCGTAAAATTCGTTATCGAATTTTAACTATTTTAATATTTTCTGAACGACGCAACGATACAAAAAAGTACTAACATTGTGATGTAATCTTTTATTAAGAATACAATTAATATATATAATATAAATATTTTAATTGTTCACGTGCCCTCAAAATTGTTTTGTGTCCCACCTCGAGCACCCTGGTATAAGTAAAGTAGGTATATTGTAAAGTGTTGTAATTTATAATGTTGAATAAGAGGAACGAAAGTTCTTAGTCAGAACACGTTACAAGATGAAGCTATATAGTATGATATGTATTTACTATTTACTAAATAAGCGTTATTATATAAACAAAATAATATACATATTATAGAAATTTTCAATGACTCACTATCTACACACGTACTATGATAATAGATGGATTGTCACTTTGACGATTGTCCCCAAAAAGGTTTTGACACACCCGTTTGAAACAAATACACATTTTTGCAGTTCGGAATTAGTCTTTATATGTTATTTAATATCTTATTAGTATTGTGTTTGCGATGTTTTTAAAAAAAAAATGAATTAAATTACATTAAAACAAGGTTCACGATTAATGGAAATCAATACTCACGGTAAAGTTACTATGTATAGTATAATATGTCTAGCCAACTACGAATTAAACATAATATTATGTGATAACGCCATCACGGAACGATGTAATTATAATAATCATAAACAATTCTTAACTATAGTAGAGGTCTGAGATAACCATCTCCCTTTTTTGATTCATAATAGAGTTGTCTGTTAACATTTAAAACAATATTTACCAGTATAATACCACTACCTATGTATTATAATAGTATATAATGCCAAAAGAAAATATGCTTTTAAAACAGCCAGATAAATTTTAAATTTATAAAAAATCTTCCATTTCGATATTAATCTATGAAAAAGTTTAGGTATTTACAAGGTGGATATATATATATATATATATATATATATATCCACCTTGGGTATTTAATATTTATATTTAATAAATCACGATGACGCCGTTTAAAACTATTATAATTGCAAGATCGTGAAATATATGGTATAGGTACTAATTACCTAGTGATTTGTATAGTCCTAATTGTACATACCTAATTATTACATTATGTTATAGGTAGTCACAGTTCTGCAAAAACTAAGATCAACTGATGGTCAAAAGTTAAAACTCAGATTATAAATATATAATATCTATTATTTAAAATTGGTGAATTTCAATAAATACACGTTAATTGAGTTTGATAATACTAAAGGATTAAGATGATGTGTTTATTGAATAAATAAATAAACAAATATAAATATTTGACAATGAAAAAACTGTACCTATAGTTTTTTCATAGTCAAATAGGTATAATATAGCAAAATCAATAATTGTCTATGGTTGAAAAATCGATCATTATCCATGATTAATTTTGTTTATCATTATTTTTTAGTGTAGCTCAACGATATATTTTTTAATACCTATCGATGACTTTTTATTTTTTTTTTCGATATTGTCATAGATTTAAGCTTGCACCTGATCTGCCTGATTAACCAATGGAAACCAAATAATAAATACTAATTTTTACAAATCATTAGTCCTATAACCAATAGCAACCATTTATGAACTAAAATTTCAAAATTTCAAAATACCCGTTTGAGCACTTCCCCGGGTTGGACCTAGGAGGGTGAAAAATACTTGAAGTCCTATTCTCATACCTACCAAATATACAAAAAAAATTTCATAAAAATGCATTCGTTTCGAAGGAGTGCGATGACAAACACCGTGACACGAGATTTTATATATTAGATATGATAGACCTTTGCCAGAATGAGAGGCAATGTTAAAAATAATCTTTTCTCTTCCCCATTCCGGCTCTATACCTATTGTTAATATAGCCATTGCTTATCCATTCTGTAATATCTATTTTGCTGATACGGCTCGGCGATAAGGATTTGTGATAAGGCTTGGCTCTTTGGTCTCGTTTCGAAGACGATAATGCTGAAAAGTCGAGTTTGAGTGTCTATAGAAATCTCTCATCTGTAATTTAACATAATTGATACGATCCCCCGGTGTATAATGATTGGTGCTTTATTGTATGTACAAAAATGTTCACTCAAAAAAAATGTTTGATTGTCTAGCAAGTCAGTCAGACCGGTGTAAGAGTAAGACATATACGTCAATACGAAACCTACATACCTACTGAGTAATCCATCTGATAGCGGATATTGCTACGTACAACTTTCCTGTGATATTTCGTATATAAAAAGTGTAAAGTTTAAAACCATGTTTGAGTATCTAGTAAGCTAATGAACATCGATTAACATACAGTAGATTCTCGTTATGTCAAATCTCAAGGGGAACAGAAAAAAAGTTCGAGATATCGAAAACTTCTAGATATCGAGTTTTATTAAAAAATAAAAAAATAATCATATTATTTTATATTATAAAATATGTATGTTGTATAATGTATATGAATAATAAATAATACGAATGCCTAAAATACATAATTTGAATACCTAAAATACTGAAATGCCCGAATAAATTATTTTTTTTTTTAAAAATCCGTAATTAAAGTTCGCTTAATATTTCTTCTTTCTGCCACAACGTCTTCCAAATTAGATAATGCAGAAAAAGCCTTATCTTCCATACCTTTAGTATCCTCAACAAAATTCCTTAGTGTTTTTAAAGCATGTTTAGCTTGTTGAATTGTAACTTCAAAAAAAACGTCTTCCTCATTTTGTGGTTCGTCTTCACTCTCGCTGGTATTTTCGATGGTTTCTGATATAATTTCGTTATCTGTCCATGTTCCACATACGTATACATTATTTTCCATTTCCACATAATGTGAAAAACTTCAAGATAACGAAAAACGATTAATTTTATATCGAGTTATCGAGAGCAAGACACTATTAAGTGTAATAGTAGTTTCAGGGGGAATTCAAAGTAGTTCGAGATAACGAAAAATTCGAGATAGCGACGTTCGGCATATTACGAATCTACTGTATATATATGTTAATAGGCTAGGTAGGCAATCTGACTGCGTAGGATCGCGGACATATATTTATATATATATATTATATACCAACGATGTACGACAGAAAGTGTAAAATATTTTGCAAAAACCTATTAAAGGGAATAATATATAGACTCGGCGTGGTTCTGTGGACTGGTGTTTCGGTCGGGCTGACAGGGTCACCATGTAGTTTGCTAAAGTACTGGTAGCACCCCGCGAACAACGGCCGAAGCTCCTTACCATTTTATTAATATGGAGTAGATAAAGTTGATTATATTTACAATTTATTAAAATATAAAGCTATAAGATAAGGAAAAATAAGAGATAAGAAACAGAACAATGAAATAGTAAATTTATAATTTTAGAAGGTTAAAAACTTATTGTTTAAGTCTTGGATTTGATCTAGGGGAAGGAGGAAGAATCGAGGTTTATAACAATGTTGAATTTACCATGCTCTTGCAGGTGGTAGAAACTAGGTGTGGCATTCGGATATAGCAAGTGTTGGATGACTGAAAGACTGATGTATGAAACCTGCACCTGCTCCATATAGGGGATCTTATATTGCACAGATTACAAATAGACAAATAGTTATTTTAATGGAAAAAAAAATCATCTTATACGAATACTAAAAATATTAGAATAATATCTAAATTCTTATCGATGCGATTGTAAGATTTTAGATTCTGAGTGGAGCGATGAATGTATTGATTTTACAATGATGTGTGTTTTTTTAATTTTTTTATTTTTGTGTCTGTCATCACCTATTAGGACAGTAAAAGTGCTTGGATTTTCTTCAACAGTATCTTTTCTGATAGGAATCTATTTGGTACTCTGGGGGGTCAAATATAAAAATTTCCCAGTAGTTTTCAAAAGCGCCGTGAAAAACAAAAGAAAAATTAAGGAAAAACCGGAATTTTTACGCAAAATCTGTTTTCGAGAAAATTGATTTTGGTTTTTGATGCAACTCTTAAACAAATGACCGTAGGTACATGAAATTTCGACTGAATGTTTATATTAGCATTTTCTATACACTATAACATTTTCCAAATATTTTGACCTATTTTGAGCTCTTTACGGACATTTTCAGTTTCCATTTTTTATAGTTTTTTTTCTATAAATATCAATAAAATTTTATTTCTTGGTTATAAAAGCTTGAAAAGTTAATAGAAAGCTCCTAGTATATTGTTTCAAAGACAGATGAAAAAAATTAAAAATCCATAGTCACATTTTTTTTTATAAGCAATTGAAGTTAAAATGTTGACAACATTTATCAAATTTAAAATTTAATAATTATTTTGTAGTTAAAAATTTATAAAATGTTTAACTTTCATATCTAAGGGTTGAAAACTTAAAACGAGATTTCACGTAAGTAGTTGGTTCTGTTTCAAAAAATCTAAAAAATACATAAGCACAGTTTATTTTTATACTCATTTTAAGTTCAAATTTGGACGAAATTACATATTAAAAAACCTAGAATAACTATTTTAGTTATTTTGTTGTTATTGTATAATATTATTCTTGGGTACTTGAAACTTCAAAAGTATACTATTATATATCTATGATAGTTTCACGGTTTCTTGTATCTAATGGATATTGCGATATGATTAATTTGGAATTTATTATAGGTACCGATTATAGGTCTATTTTTTTTTTAATACCATAGATATAAGTATATAATAATATGTCTTATACCTAGATTGACATACCGTCTCCGCTCAGAATCGTTTTTCTTATACAATGATATTATATCATTGAATTCAAATTTAATACCATCCATTATACAGTGACCCACTTGTAACTTACTGTACAGCAGAGCGACATCCACTTACGCGCCTTTTTATATATGCACCGCGCGCTGTTGTCGCAGAACACTGATCGATCGGCTGACTTATCATGCAATATTATTTGAATAGCTGAACATGTTTATATTATGTACCTATGTCCGATGTCACTGACTTTACGGAGAGGAGTGATACCACACCGGCAGAACCCTTATGTTTAAGTATTTTGAAAATCGGAACCGTTGAATGTTGAGAGTAGAACTATTGATCTATAAATCGTTATTTTTCAATGTCAATGGCTTTTTGGTCGTTTTGATTTGTTTTTTTTTTGTTTTTTGTTGAATCATATAAAAGTCATATAGAAACTGGATAAAACCAGTATCAACAGCTGGAACCGACAATTTTAATCTTAAAAAACGGGAACCGAAATTTATTTTTATCCTTATCGAAGAAACCTAACCGGAAACCGAAACAGAAAAATGTCACAAAATAAAAGTTTAACCGTTTGTCTTGCCTGCCCATTATTATATATTTGTATATTTGCGGTCGACACACGCAGTTAGGTATAATAATATATTTAAGCGTGGGCATCTACGTCATGGCGTATACCTACTGTTGCCGTGTTGGTATAAACCATGCATTGTATATTATAACCAATATAACCATTGGTATAATACTATATAATGATATCGAAGCACTCGCGCAAACTTTAATCCCTCGATGTTTCGTGACGTAAGCCACGGGACGGGTACATATATTATGTAATAGGTATACATTATTGTACAATTGCAGTCGGATTGATCACGAATAGGTAGTTGAAACGAAATGAAAAACTGAAAATCGAACACGCAGCGTCTTTGTATCGTCATCAACTATATAATATTATATATTATGTGTAATAATATGTATATAAGTTATACATACATAATATCATAACTTGTCGGGCTTCGTAACACGACACCGAGCACTGCAAAAGTACCGTATTGAAGAGGTGCACAGGCTGCTGCTACAAAGTAGCGTTCAGAAAAGGAAAAAAAATACACACACTGAGAGACACGGTATTATATTATTATATATTGATATTGTGATTATACACGCAACGAAGATACACAAGATCCGGTCATTTCCGGACGCGCGCAAATCTTCTGTATCTATTATAAACACGTGCATAGTAGGAATAATATTATATATTATGTTATAATAATATATATTGTGTAGGTATAGGTACCTATAATGAACGGTTTACGATATTATTACATTATTATATTATTATCGTACCTCGGAGCGGAAATTCTCTTGTATATTATAATACATATATCATGATGGCGTTTGTTGTGTACATAATATAGGTATATGTAGGTATAGGAAGAGACTAGAGAGAGAGAGAGAGAGAGAGAGAGAGAGAGGGAAACGATATTATTAATTTTATTTTTTATTCTTCTCGCCGAGCGAAAATATATTATTATATAAATGGCACTAAAAATCTTTTCCGATCGCACATTATAATCTACACACACACACACACACACACACACACACACACATACACATATAATAATAGACGTACCTACGCATACATATCTATTTATATATTATTATAATGAGGGCGGTACATGTGTAATTATCGTATATATTATTATATTTATTGACGGTATAGGTACGATGCCCGACGTGCGACAAATAGGTACACGCGAGAGGTGTGTAATATATAAAATATAAATAGCTACCGCATATACGTGTAAAAAATGACCGGATGTATTATTTGTAGCGTATCATAGTCGTATCGATTTAATACCTGTCGCTGTAAGTATATAACACTCGTGTGCTATGTGTTATAATATATAGGTAGGTACAAATTATTATATTATTATTATTTTATGCACGGCATATGGGATGATGCCCTTCGTAACGTCACGGTGATATGATGATGATGGTTGAACGGTAGGTGCTCGTACCTATATTATACTTATAAATTAGGTATAATTGATCCAGGGCTTGAAACTGATTTCAAAATTGATTCTGAAATACATATCGATACATACATCAACATAATAAAGCTTTTATAATATTTAGGTATTATATATACAAGCTTTAAAAAAAAAATTTAATTCAAAATTGCCCCAGCAAATCTGTATATTGGTCAACGGTAGATAATTAGTTTCTATAATAACTAATATTTAGTTTCCTATCTAATCTCATCTGTCTTTCAAAACCGCGCGCAACGACGCAAACGGTGACTCTGCTTTACATGGTTCGTAAGTAAATATAATTCAAAAAGTAAAAAGTAAGTGATGGTTTAAATTTAAAAAGAAAGAAAAATTATATTTAATGTCTAATTACCAATTGGAAAACAATTAAATCGATATTGTGCAACAACACTAAAATCATAAAGTTTTAATATCAATATAATATATTATAGGTACCCTGCAAGGCTGGGCAAGTTTATGATTTTTTTTTTAACTCAGTTAAGTTAATATGCACCAATAACAAAAAGTTAAAAGTTAATTTAAATATAGGTTAACTCAGTTAAGTTAAAAGTTAATACACACTTTTTGTTAACTTTTTATTAAGTCAAAAAGAAGTTAAATTTTTTTATACTACGCTAATCGTACTTAATTTTTTTCCAACCCAAAACTAAATTATAGACTATAGTGTTTATACTTTATACAGTATTTCCATATAAGTTAGATTCGAATGATATACATTTTTAACTTTAAACAATTTACGATAAATATTTTTTGACATGAAAACGAAATAGACGGAAATAGTGAATATAATAAAATTAAAAACAAAATAAATTAACCTAACTTACTTCTTAAAATAAAAAATTAATTCGTTAATTTCACATTAATTAAAAAAGAAATTTAGTAAGTTAACAGTTAAGTTAATGAAAAGCTAAAAGTAACTAGTTAAGTTAAAAAGTTAAAATGCAATTAAATTTTTAACTCGTTAATGCCCAGCCTTGCCTATACCTACCCACCTAATATTATCATTAATTAGGTATAAATTATACTAGTATTTGTATTCAATGCTAATATCATCAATAATATTGAAATTGGAATTGAAATCGAGATGTTGAGTTTAAATGTACAAGCCCTATTTTATTGGTCTTTAAATAAATATATATGATCGGTATAATATTTTGTCTGTCAAAAATAAATCATATAGTATATTACGTATATGCTAATCTGCTTTTATTACAACAGGCATACAGCTGCAATACATTAATAATTAATATACTACCATTGATTATACATAGTATATAAATATATATATACTATATATAATCAATGATACTACCTATATTATATTGAGATTATACATAATATATTAATTCTACGTCATAATAATATGACACTGATGAGACTCGCAGTAATCAGTGGCGTTTATAAACGAATTAAAAACACGTTACAACGCGTTGCACAATTAATACGAATTGCAAAGAAGAGAAAAAAAAAGATAAACGCGATTTCATAGACTCGCACGTAATATAGGTATCGTATTTATTTTTCCGTCAGTCCTTTTTCAATCGCGGTGACGATGCCACGAAATCCTCAGCCTCCTTCCCCTCCGCCTACCTCTAGGATTGTCTTCCTACTCCTTCCCCTCAACCGCCTACGAATATTCTTACTCCTCCCGATCACCCCGTCGGCGTTATTACCGCCTTCGCGCGTTCGCCTTCAACGCGATGGCGATTTTCGTTGCCAGCTCGGACCAAAGATAGGTGTATAATATAATCGTCCACACGTCATGTACATTGTATGTGTATACTGTATATATATATTATATACCTACTTATTTATATAGTATATAATAATATAACGTTTAACCACGTAGTTTTATTGCATTACACATAATAATAATATTATATGCAACCCATTTGTACAAAACGAAACGGATTGATATACTGTAAGAATAAACACAGGCACACACACATAGGTAATATTATATACAATGCCCGATACACATCACACACACACGTGTAGGTACACACGAATGACTTTAACCTTGCAACAGTATAATAATAATATTACACGAACTGTGCAACGCGTACCTATATAATATATTATATGATTAGTAATATTATACCGTCTGTGGTGACTGACGGTAGCGCATTGATTATAATATTATTACACAGCTCAGGACGGTGGTTTGCGCGTATACATATATATTATATATATATATATAATGATTTAAGAATTGTCCACCCATTAATAAAGAGAGTAAAAAAAAAAAGAAAACCGTACACGCAGTCGGCTGAAAACATGTAATAAGTATAATATTATACTATTTTTTATAGGAGCCAGCGTGTGTGTGTTATTAAATTTTCGTCAACGCTTTATATATAATATTCTTATTATATTATATTATATAATATTATCGTGGCTGGCGCGTGTGCGATGTGCTTAAACGCTGATGCATGCACGCTGCAGTAGCGCACTAGTGCAGTGTAATTCGGACGCGCGCACAATGACGATGTCATTTTTTTTTATTATTTTTGTTATTCATTATCATATAGGTATATTAGGTTATTTTAACGCGGCGGCGAAAAATGAAGATAATGCCCCGCCGACGAGCATAATAGTAATATGACGTGCACAATATAAGCGAATAAAAAACGTACATCATCCATACATTGGTCCACATGTTTAGAATATTTAGGACATTTTATTCACCAATATTAGTTAGCGTACACCAAGTACTCATATGTAATTCGTACGAAAATGTTTGAAATGTGCAGTTTTCCCACCATCAAATAAAACTATATTCTATAGTGGGTGGGGCCCCTAGCTGATGTGATTACAGTCCAACCAATGGTCAATAATCATATATTCATAGGTTTAATAATTAAACCATATTTTGAAACCTATGTTTTTTATAACATTTGAAACGACCATTTTTAAAATTTATACCACGGCCATCAGATCATCTGTATTCATCGACTATTTCGATTCGGAAAAAACATTTCTTATATGCATTAGGATAAACAGATACATGACTAATTTGTTTTGACATTAATAACAATATAGCATTATGTTTTTAAAAATTTTATTATAATCATTATTATAGGTAAATATAAAATAAATATCATCTGTACATCACATATCAATATAGTAGCAGTATAAATACCTATACCACTTTATTTAATTTAAATGCATTTCATCGTGGTAAGATACTCAGTGCAAGATACTCAGTGCAAGATACTCAGTGCAAGATACTCAGTGCACACTGACATGATTTGCAGATTTATTATTAATATGTGCTATATTAAATCGTAATATTTTATAATATCTTACTTAATAGTTAATATTATAGTTTTATTTTATTCTCCGTTGTTTAAGTTAATTGCAGGTATTGTTTAAGTTTAATGTAGGTATTGTTAAATATTTAATACACTCAATTTAATTGATTTTATTGGACCTGGAATAAATGTATTAAAATACAATAATATATATAATCAGGGCTTGCAAATGTTATAATAACGTTATGATTATAAATTATAATGTTGTACTTGACAAAAAACTATTGAAATTTGTAAACGTAATTACTAATTATGATGGAAAGCGATAATAAAAAATAATTAAATATCGCAAAAACATAAAGATTAAAAAAATATATTATATAATATAATTTAACAAAACAACACAAAACGTAATTTATAGAATACCTATAATTAAACGAAAAGTATTGCAAAACGAAATAATTTAAAATCCATTTATTTAAAGTTATATTGGTTTCGTAGAAATATTTATTTCATGCATATGGAAATTACGATTGATTATAATATGTATTATATTCCGTATATTTTCGGCCCATTACCTACCCGAATTAGTTATTATTAATACATTTAATAGGTATTAACACTATTATAAATAACGATAAACGCAAAACTTGTATAACATTTTAATTATAAATAACGATTAACACAAAACTTGTGTAACGTTTTAATTTATTGTAAATAACATAAAACGGAATTTTTTTTCAAAAGCCCTGTGTATAATCCCACACAGCATTTGGGAAATGATAATATTTTGTGAATATTTTGGAGTGCTTGAATAATGAATATTTGACTAATAATATTGTATAAATATTTTATTCTTATAAAATAATAAAATATTGCACAAAAATGTTGACTTAATATTTTTAAAATATTTCCATGAAAATGTTTTTTAAAAAAATATGATTAAAATGTTTTCATAGTGTTTTTTACAAAATATTTTTCAAAATTAATAACTTCTTGGCCAAAAAAATAAATAAAATATTTCCTTATTATTTACGAAACTTTTTCAAATATTTTGACAACTATATTGTTTTCCTCAAAATATTTATACATAGTTGGGAAATATTAAAATGCTGTGTGGGATATAATTGCATAATAAAATTAACTAATTAATTAATGGTTTTTAAATCAAAATAAACAAATACATGGGTTTTAATAATTTATTTGACTAAACCACTGTACAACTAGTGTGCAATAAGAAGGACTAATATCATAATGACGCATTTGACAAAAACAATGTACCTCTAATTATTATTTGAAAGCTATATGCGTGTGACCCAGGTGGTAGCAATGAATAACTTATTTTCATCTGAGTAAAGTTTATATTTTTGAATACTTTGCCCACCTTTGGCTATCTTCTATATTGGTGTATGATATACATAGATAAATGCAACAATGGGTAAGTTTTTACTTATTTGACATCACTCTATGCTATACATAGTAGGTAGGTATAACAAAAACAAAAAATGGAAAACCAATACATTCAGCGCTATACTTATAGAATCTATAAAATAGGTAGGTAGGTACCTACTCAACAAATTTATTTGTGAAGAATATTTGTACCTAATTTATTTTGCTTGTTTTTGAATTTTGTAAAGGTAGGTAGTCCGCAATACTTACATTTCAATCAAAGTAGGCACCTACCTCAAAATATAATACCTGAACATTTTGGTTACTCGAAAGGTGTATCAACGTATTAATATAAATGATACTTACTTATATTTCTAAAGTATAAGTTAAAATAGTTGGAGGTACAATTTAAAAAGAGTTTATTAATAATTTATCTTACAGCCTACAGGTCCCTATAAATAGGCTTATAGTCATATGCCCATATACGGTACTTCGAAGATTTTATGTTATGATTCCGAGACGTTCCATATTTTATACAAATCTTTATTAAACATGATCTTACTCTAGAAACGTAAAGGTTATGATTTGTATGACTGATCAAAAATTGAATTGAGATTGTTTTATATTATGTATATTTATGTGATTTTTTGATGAACTTCGATTAATTACTATTATTAAATCTATTATAGTCACCACCAATCAATTGTTTAGTCACTATCTATAATAATCGATTTAATCAATTAATTGACAATTGATTAATTACTTTGAATGATTAATACTGTAATAAATGAAACCAATTGAAAATCGTGATACAATCATTTTTGCTTATAGAATATCCTAAAGCGATTGTTTCCTACATTTATTATTGATAGTTGAAACGTTATACAATTTAATCAAACAATACCTATAGTTAATAGTTTTAGATCATAAAAGTTTGATTCGTTATCATTTTACATCGCATTATCATGGCATACATGATTTATTACTATTTATTAAAAATTTATTTAATACAACGAGTATTATATTAGTATAGTACTTATGTAATTATTATGTTTTTAAAATGATGATGTAAATATATAATGCTTTAAGTGAAACAAAATAAATACGTTAGTGTTAAAGTAAAATGTAAAGAAAACATTTTGTAAGTATAAAAATCTTTAGATCGTTTTATAAAATATATTTTGCAGTAGGTATGTAATAATAGTTGACTTTCTTGTTCTTGAATTTCTTATTCATATTGGTTGTAGATTTGTTCAAGTCCCTTCGGTCGTTAAGTGATTGTTTAAAAACTTCTAGTGGCAAATTAAATGTTGTTGATATTATCATAATATGATGACAACCAAATAATGATTCATTTATTATATGGAGAGTGGCCTATTATCCACTGATGTGAAGAATTTTTCTCGACTTGAACAGACTTCGATCACTTTTTTTCGTATATACCTATGTTTAAAATGACTTAAATTGTACTCACATATACAACTTAATATGTACTACGATGTATAACTTAAACTTATTTAGCTTGTTACGAATAAAATCTTCGTACCTATTCTTCGTATGGTATTAAATATAATTCATCGGTTAAAGGACTACCTATTTGCTTAAGTGATACTAGCTATATAGCGTTTCAGATGACACTCACCGAAACCATTCATTATTATCATAAATTGTAATTGTGTGTGGTATGTTTTATTTTATTACACAAAGAATAGATGACCTTATAGTGAAAAAAATATTAATCGATATTTAACACGAAAAACTGACATTACTTACATGATAATATTTGTGTCTTTCACGAGGTATGGAAGTGCAAATTACTTTTCATAAAATCATAAAATGGTCAAATGTTTATTAAAAGATCGATTTCGCGAAGTAGTATAATATTAAAAAGTAGTAGTATATTATGTCTGTCGTTATGCACATTTTATATAAGACATGCTCTATACCCATTGTAATAAACATATTCTTTATAACCACGTCTAAAACACCTACATAATATAGTTTTTAATAAATTGTACTGCAATATTGGAGCTTGAATGTTGATTAGTGATTACATTATGAAGTATAAACCGTACAGAAATAATAATAACCTGGACATGCGTTAAATAAAATGAGCACTGAGACCTATTATTATTATTGTTATTACTATTATTAGCAATTATTATTATTTAAATATATTAACATATAGGTTGAAGTAAAGGAAGTGAAAAAAATAGAATGTTCGCACATTATCATGCAACAATAATTATATCACAAAACGAACACCCATTATAATATGGTACAAAGTTAAATATGTCTATACGCGTGTGAAGAGGTAATATAATCAGTGTAAAATCGAAGACCGGAAGTATACATCGACAAGATAATTTTTGTATTACATGTATTTTTAGCTCTGAATACAATTAATGTTATTAGATCGACTGAGAGATTTCATGACATTATAATAATTGTTATACACATTTATACAAATTTCAAAAAATCATTTTTTTCGATAGACTATAATATTATGTGCACAAATAAAAATACATATGAAAATATTATACAATTATTATATCAATGAACGTAATAGGTTTCTAGAATATATTGACAGAATACGTAATAGAGTAGTAGCTATAATATTTAGTGCTTAGTGGCATTTTTGGATGTACGTTGGACGGAGTTAAATTTCCATTAAACCAAATAAATTTATTGATGAAACTAATAAAAATGTTAAAAATAAAATAAAATAAGTATTGTGTAGGTACAGTATTGTGAGTTAAGTTTAAAAATAAAAAAACAAAACAAAATAAAAATAGTAATACGAAAGATAAAATAAATTGTATTTGAATTACTGTAAATTATTATTTATGAGTATCAGGTAAAAAGTAACGAAACTAATATGATTAATGTTTTTAAGGTAGGTACTATATTGAGTGAAGTACGAATTTGCTATGGAAGGTTTTAGCAAGACGAATTTTTGATCAAATATACTTTCTTCAACTATCATAATTTTTATTCACAGCATACTAGATTTTTAAATTTCTCTAAACAATTTAGTTTCTTTTGAAAATTGTGTTAACATTTTATGCATAGATCTGATTAACTATAAGCTAACATGACTGTAGCTAAGTACTCTAATATGTGAGATGTAATTTAACTAGAAATTATTAGACTTTTAGACTTTTTATAAATTCTTTGTTTATTAATATTCTTTGTTTTTAATTATAATGTATATTGTATACGTTTAAGGATTAAAATAAATATTACAAAATTATAGTTACGCCTAAAACAGTTATATTATGGTTTACATAATTTAATTTTATACTAGCTGATCCCATGCACTTCTTTGCCAGTTAAAAATACCAACTCAATATGATTCAAAATTTGTGTTAAATATTCCATTTAATACCCAGCGTAGGTAGTGATCTCTAAAACTTCCCGCAAAAAATTCACACGGATTTACCCCATCTTAATCTCAGATTTTGAAAACATAGTCATAATTGTGGTTAGTGATTCGTAGTCACACTCATTTTGATGGTTTTGACCAAATATAAAATACAGGTCTAAAATTATATTCAATCATAATAACTATTTATTTTTTGTAACCAACAGCAATCCTATAATAAGCAAAAATATATGATTATTTTTTTTATTTAAATAATTTTAATTATTAAGCCTCGGCTGCTTGCCGGCTGACATTTGATTTAAATTTTCTTTACACGTGGCTTACGATAGTTACCTTAGTGCTACTAAAAATTATATTACAGGATTTTTTTAATATTAATTTATTTTATGAACCGCAGTGTTTGTTTTATGGTTGTCTCGTCTTGGCCTGAGAATTGATAGAGGAATTTTGTGATGTTATCTTTGTTTCTGGCTGCTTTTATTCTGTATTTTATCTGTATTTGGTTAGTAGGTGTTTCACTGTAAGTGGAACTCCACATGTTAAGTAAATGGTGTGTTCTGGCCCCCCCATCAAATTTTGGGCCCTTGTATTAAATGTTTTTGCGGGCCCTATATAAAACTTCCGTAAAAATACAACCCATTAAAAGCGATGTGGGTGCCCTATACATGATTTCTAGGTAATAAATGGTTATCCCACAGCTTAAAATAAAAATTACTAGGTATAAAATAATTCCTATCAAAATTTCAAAAATTAAAAATACAATTCAGCAGGCCCTTGTTCTTTAGGTCAAACCGCCCAACGGCCGGATTGGACAAATTCGACCCACCGAGTTTTCCGTACTTTACCAGCCCACTTACAAACTGGCGACTCTTGGGTACGTTCTTATTCCGTGCATAATTATTTTATTTTATAGTCTCCATTTCTTCAACTTTTAACTTTTAACATATTTTTAGTCAGCGCGGCCCCTTATGATTTGAACGGCCCAAAATTGTCGCGGCCCACCGAATTCTACTCAGTAACTCGCCAGGGCAATTCGGCCCTCAATAGACCCCCTCTTTTTTGGGGCCCTGGGTGTGTTCCTCTTTGCTTTATGGTATCCATGAGTGAGTTGGGTGTGACCTATTCTTAGGTATGTTATATTTAATTCTTCTTTTCTGGTAAAATTATTTGTATTTTTTCAGCGTTCGATTGTCAGTTTATATTTCATTTAGTTTGGTTTATTGTCCTTTCAATTGGTGTGACCAGAATTTGATTCAATTTATTATTATTATTATTATTATTATTTCTATAAGAAATTATCAATTTTGCAATAAAAAAAATTAAAGGCCATTTATAATAAAAGAGATAAAATTTTCTTTCTGATGTTCAATAAGCTTATAGTAAGCTAAGAAGTTCCAGAGATTATTTCGAATAAACAAACAATTCGTCTTCTTTATATTATATTAGTATCTACCTAAAGATTATAGATTATTAGAATTTCGAAAATATCTTATAAACTAAAATATAATCTATATTATATAAAATCCAAATATCACTGACTCACTGATCACTGCATCTCAAAAGCTACTCAATGTACGAATTTAAAATTTAAAATAGTGATTCGTCTAATACTTTGACCATGCAATAAGAAATTCGCGTTTTAAAGAAGTGCGCAAAAGGAGACATTGAGGTTCACGATGGAAATTGGAAATTTTATTTTATTTGTTAATAGTTGCCATCGTTACTTCTACAGTAGAAATTAGTATTTATTTATTATTGTTTGCCATTGGTTATTCGGGCAAATCAGGTACAAGCTTGCATTAAATATAATTATTGAACATTGCCAAGGTGAAAAAGTTGCCCTTTGACCGCGATCTTACGTAGTCTGATTGCCCATCATGGTGGCTAAGTTTCACTTACTGCAGCAAGTTACACCCAAAAAGAGTTGAATAATTATATACTTTTTAAGAGTTGCGAGCTAGTACTTAGCTAGTATATAGTTATAAATTGTAATAATATGACTATACTTAACTTGGGGTCCTACATGAGTGACACGTCGCGACGGCGAACCTTATTCAGCGAAATACAAGCTGTTTTGATTTTCACTGCGTTGAGTTCTCCAACATAGGCCACCGCGTAACGTGTACAGTTATACGAAATTTGAAATTTGAAAATTATTGTGTTATTTTATTAGGTACGTTAAAAAATTGGATTCTTTTGTAAATTGATGGAACATTATTTATAGCTATAAGAAATATAATCTATCGCTATCTTATTATATAAAATATTAAACTTGTACATGTTTATCCACAAATTAGTCAATTCCTTCATGTGACATTGTTCTTAAACGACAGATTTGAATAATTTCCATAGTCCACAATTGTGAAACTTGAATTAAGAAAATGTAGTCACATTTTTAGTTTTGAATGAACAATCAATATTTGAATATGGAAAACTTAAGTCGGTTATTGACTATAATAATAATAATACCTAATAATATGAAAAGTGTTAAACGATTGGCGCCAAATTTTCTGAATACTTTTGAGAGGTCCCGTTCGTGTTACGTAACACTTGATAGGCTAGTGCAATATATTTAAAATATCTATTACCGATATATTTATAATTCCTCAAGAGATACATTTTAGTTTAATCTTGTACAATGACGTGTTTAATTTGTATTATAATACATTTATAACACATATGCCAGTATGTGGGTTATTATTTATTCCTGATCAAAGAGCATGATAAATTCAATTTTAAATATTTCAAGAGGAAATCAGCTGTTAAAATTGATATAGGTATTATGACAATAGGAATTAGGAAAGAGAGAGAGAAAAAAATTACTGTACAGGTAGGTTAACCTACCTACTTTTTAACTTCTACATTTTTTTTTCTTTCAATAACCAATTCTTTTTAGATTCTGAGTGGAACGATGAATGTATTGATTTTACAATGATGTGTGTTTTTTTATTTTTTTTTTATTTTTAATTTTATTTTTGTGTCTGTCATCACGTTTTAGGACAGTAAAAG
>NC_042493.1:62400393-62526310 GCF_005508785.2 Acyrthosiphon pisum
TTGTATTATAATACATTTATAACACATATGCCATTATGTGGGTTATTATTTATTCCTGATCAAAGAGCATGATAAATTCAATTTTAAATATTTCAAGAGGAAATCAGCTGTTAAAATTGATATATTATGACAATAGGAATTAGGAAAGAGAGAGAGGAAAAAATTACTGTAAAGGTACTTTTTAACTTCTAAATTTTTTTTTCTTTCAATAACCAATTCTTTTTTTATCATTCATTTATATCCAACAGGAACATGGTATTTATACACAGATAAAATACTCATATAATTTCAGCAAAAAATATTAATCTAATAAAATCTTGACTTACGGAATTTGGTTGGTATGATTACTCTATAGCCCCAAAATAAACAATCTTGTTCAGCAGTAATTTCTATTTTGCGTGTATTATACGAGTTTAATTCGGAATTTATTGAAAAGTCATTACTCCATGAACCTGTTTTTGTAGCGTGTAATACTCTAGAGGTAATTGGATCTCTTTTCGTTTCAATTTTAATTTTGTGCCAATCTAGCGGAAATGGTGACTGTTCGTGAATAAAATTGATGTGAGCGTCATCATATTCATTAATATTATTGTTGCATTGGTTTGTTTTAATGCGTGATAAAAAGTCAGCAGTATTTCCTTCTGATTTAATATACTTAATTTTCAAAATCGAATGAAGAAAGAACGTATGCCCAACGTTGTAAGCGATTTGCCGCATAAATTGGTATTCCTTTTTTTTCTCCAATATGTGGATTAACGGTTTGTGATCAGTAACTAATGTAAATTTTCTACCGTATAAATAATCGTAAAATTTTTGAACACCAAAAATTATGGCTAGACCTTCTTTTTCGATTTGTGGAAATTTGCATTCACTGTTTGACAATACTCGTGATGCATATGCAATTGGTCTTTCTGAGTGGTCAGGATAAGTGTGCGATATGATTGCACCTAGTGCGTATGACGAAGAATCGACCGTGAGTTTTATGGGAAGTTTTTGGTCATAATGTGCTAACACAGGACTTGAGATAAGCATTTTTTTTATGTTATTATATGCTTGATCACATTCTGGTGACCATAGCCATTTTTTTTCTTGTCTTAGTAATGAGTATAATGGTTTAAGAATGTCTGCTGCTCTTGGAACAAATTTAATGTAATATGTTACTAAACCTAAAAATGATTTTAACATAGTTTTATTTTCTGGAACCAGGGCCGATTGTATTGCATTTATGTGTTTAGTTAAGGTGTGCAAGCCATGCTCATCGATTTTATGACCTAAATATTCAATTGAATTTTTGAGAAAACTACATTTGTTTTGTTTAACCCTTAAACCAACTTCGGATAAAACGTTAAGTAATTTTTTTAATCTATTGTTGTGTTCTTCTACCGTTTTTCCCGCAACTATTATGTCATCTTGAAATATACCAATCCCTTCTAAGCCTGTGGTTGATATTTCCATGGCTTTTTGGAATTCCCCAGCTGAGCTTTTTATTCCGAACGGATTTCGAGTATAACTGAATAGGCCTTTGTGAGTATTTATTGTAGTGTATTTGCGATCACTCTCTTTAATTACCATTTGTTGATATGCATCTTTGAGATCTATTTTAGAAAAATATTTTGAGCCACTTATATTCGCATAAAGATGTTCTATTTTTGGTAAGGGATACTCAGTTCCTTCCAATACGGGGTTGATTGTAATTTTGAAATCACCACAAATTCTAACTGTACCGTCGGGCTTAAGAATTGGAACAATTGGAGTGGCCCATTCGCTATAGTTCACAGGAGTTAAAATATTATTATCTATTAAACGATCAATTTCCGACTCTACCTTAGATTTTAGTGCTAAAGGAATTGACCTTGGCTTGAAAAACTTGGGTATTGCCCCCTTTTTAATGTTTAGCGATTGGTATTTATTAAAGGTGCCGATTTCATTTTTGAATAAATGCTCGAAATTTTTTAATATATTCTCTATATTTTCGTTTACATTTATAGTGTTATAAATGGGAGAATAGTTTATTATTTTTAAATCATTTCTACCAATTAATGGCGGTCCTCCGTTGTTTATTACGTAAATGCACATTTTAAAAGACTTTTTCAAATATTTAGCATTTACTATTAATTTTCCTATTGGGCTTATATCATTTCCGACGTAATCGCGTAGTGAAATATCGTTTGGTAATAAAGTTAAATTATTAAAACTTGTATCATATAATTGTTTTGACATTACACTATGCACAGCCCCCGTATCTATTTCAAATTTTAAATCTTTATTTTCAATTAATAAATTGATTATGTACGGTTTTACTTTATTTTGAAAGTTATTTTCAATCATATTAAAAAAAGTGTCAGATAAATTGTACGCGATTGCGTCATCATGAATATTTTCATTCGTGTTATTACCAGAATTTTCGGATAAAAATTTATTGTGTGAGCGGTTATCATACTTTGGTTTATTGTTCTTACTTTTACACATAGGAGCCAAATGACCTTTGATATTGCAAATATTACAACTGTAGTCCTTGTATCGGCATTCTTTTTGTGTGTGGTTTGATCGACCGCATGTTCCACATTTTGATTTTTCCGTGATTGACTGCTTGGCTGATTTTGCTTGCTGACTTTGTTTTTGATATTTGAAGTCAGCTTCTTCCTTTATCCATCCGGTTTTATTGTTGATTGTAGATTCTTTTGCAGCAGAAATTTCCATAAGTTGCGAATATGTGATGCTTATTTTTGAGGCATCTTCCTCTAGTAATCGATCTTGAATTGGTCCGGCGTTCATACCAACAACAAAAATGTCACGGATTACAATTTGTAATTCCGTTGAAAAATTACATTTTGATGCTAGGTTCTTTACTCTTGCTCCCCATTCAGCTACAGTTTCGTCTGGTCTCTGCTTTGCGTTGTAGAATGCATATCTTGATGCGAAGTACGATTTCACTGGCTTGTAATAATTGTTTAACAAACCTAATAGTGTGTCGTATGTCTGAACGTCTGGTTTTGCTGGAACGCATAAACTGAATAATATTTTGTGAACTTCCTCACTAATTGAAGATAGTAGTATAGCTCTCTTCTGGACTTCGTTACTTATTCCGTTTGCAATGAAAAAATTTGTAAGTCTTGATTCAAATATTGTTATGTCGTTTCCAGATTCAAATGTTCCTGGTGAACCTATTATATTATGGAATTGAGTAATATTTTTGTTATCCTCACCCATTTTATAAATATTTTAATTTAATATGAGATGAGTTTAAAAATGTTTATCTTCGTCGCCAATTTGTTGTGTATTGTTAATATGAATAATAACATAAACGTATATTATAGTCTTTTATTATGAAAAGTATAAATCGAACTGACGTACATATAAAATTGTCTACTTGCTAATGACCGATGGACAATCCCCACCGATCGTAATATGATACTTATGATTATTATTGTTAATATAAACGTTTAGTATATAATGTAAATGCTGAATATGCAACACATATAAATATCAGTTAAGTCCGAGTTTTATATCACCTTCATTTTCATTGTTTCTCTGATGACATTTAGCTTTATATTAAAATTAATTCTTTTGAAGAATGTGTAAAAAATCAAATAAATTTTGATTGACTTATAGATTAATTCAAAAGATAAGGATTATTATTTATTTTTAAACACACCTATATTTAAGGTTATATAGGACTTATTATACTCTAAGGATCTATTATTATATTCAGAATTATGTGATTTTGTGTTTCGATGAATTTGTTATAGATCTTAATTTTAAGCTGTCTAGTAGTCTTGGCAAAGGTCTTCATATTGATACGATTTGTTGTAAAGCCTCAATAGAGTTGTGATTTGCTATGATATATTTATATGAGATATTATGAGATTATTATGAAATCTTCAATTAAGATTCTCTATAGCTCTATCGCTCAGCCAATACTTAAATATAGTGTATTAATTTGGAAACAACATATTATTGATATCAATTTTCACTTTGAAAGGGTTTAGTGTAGGTTTAAAAGATTCATCAGTCACTTTTTAAAGTGTAATCGCCAATTTCAATGATTATTATTCTATTTCAAATCGTCTTGGTTTAGATTCATTAATCATCCCTATTTTAAAACTTAATTTTTAAAAAGGTTGCTAATAGGTCAAGTTGATTCTGCAACCTTACTTTTCTCAATAAAGTATACAGTTTCCCAACGCTCCCTAATAAAATATTATTTTATTTTAATTATAGTAATAGGAGCAAACCAATGAAACAAAAAATAAATACTATTACATAATATATTCTTAATTATCAAATTATAATTATATACATTTATCTTGAAAACCTAGGTTATTTAGAATAAAAATTATGGGTCTTTATTAAAGAGTTACATTAAACGGATCATAGGATAATTCTAGTCATAGTTTGAAATAAAAAAAACCGGACTAAGAATGGAGAATCGCGATTAACAAGCTTATGCAAATTACATGTACTGGGCTGTATACATAAGATGAAAATTCGGTAGGACTATATATGGATATCGGGTATATAGTTATATAGTCTTATAATAATCATTAAATGAGATTGATAACACAATATTAACACTTACGATTTTGAGCACACGGCGTTATAGATAGGCAAATCAGGTACACCACCGTCCTGGGTTCGCTTTACTTCACGTCTTCACGATGGCGTATTAGGTATTTGTCCGAGTTAAATTTAATATTCAATACACCAAAACACGGTTTTAACGATTAAAAATATTAAGCAGAGTGATTGGTTAATATATTATTCCATACTGAATACTGATACTTCCATAGTGTATTAGAATTTTTAACTGGTGTCTAAGCGGCTATAACGATTGAATGCCATTTTAATATTTTAGGTACTTAACTGAGAATCAATAGTGATGGTACAGTACATAGGCATATGTAAATTAAAATTACAATAATAATTATATTCTTGATTATTACTTATTATTTTATTGCTAATAAATTTTTTTTTTAGATTTCATTTATTTTACACAAAAATGCCAAATGTCAAACATTTTTAAGAAATAGTTCAACATTTTCTAATAGAAGTGCATATATACTTAATGTTATAATGTGTAAAAAATATATTCAAAATCTAATCAAGTGGATTGTTATAAATTATTGCTCCGTTGAGATAAATATATTAGTATGACGAATAAAAAACGCTGACAAACATATCGTCTAAGACAAGCGTTTCTTAAACTGTGTTTTGCGGAACCCTAGGATTCCGCAGAGATCATTTCATGGTTCCACAAAACTTGAGTGCTTTTTTTTCAAAATTTTAAATCGATTTCTGTGTTAAATGTTGGTGCATTTCAAAAGATGAATATCTTCGATTGTCACAAAAGGCAGTGTTGGCACATTTACCATTTGTAACCACGGTTGATTAGTGCGTACATATATGTGTGAAACGGGGTTCACCACTTATGTACCAACAAAAACAAAATGCCGCAACAGGCTTGATGCCAAATCTTATATGAGAATAGAACTTTCATCAATAAAGCCCAATATTAAGAATATTTGTAATAATAAAAAGTAATTTCATTTATCTCATTAAAATTAAAATTTAGAAGTCCTGTTATTGCCTGTTATTAAAAATATTTTTTGATTAAATATAGAATAGTGTGTACACATTATTATTAATGAAGTTTTTATAATTTTTATTGCAAATAATCCTTACATCCACATTAAAACTATTGAAACTAAGTATGGGTACTAATATTGTCAAGCTATAATCACTTACTGTTGAAAGCTAAATAAAAAAAGCTAAAAAGCTTTAAAAAAAAAGTAGGGGTTCCACGATAAAAGTGGACATAAAAAAAGGTTCCATGGATAAAAAAAGTTTAAGAAACGCTGGTCCAAGATATTATACCAATCTTATAATCACTATCTTATTTATTAGATTAGATGCCAAAAGCTTAGACAGCTTAACTTTTTTCAGCACTCCATCGTTTATTTTATTGCGAATAGGTATATCCTATCTATTTGCCAAATTTCTGTTGGTAAATAAGACAACAAAATAATTTCAAGTTTTGGAAAAAAATCTCCGAATTTGGGTATTGAAATAAAAGAAAAATTTTAATTTTGAACGTTGAAAGTTCATCTTTCGTTTACGGAAGATATTACCGAAATTGTATAAATACTTCAAAAGAACATAATATCAATATATAGTGAATTTATATTAAATATAAACATCTTTAATTATCTAAATACCTGCCAGTTTTTTTTATTTTAAATCATAATTCATTTATATATTACATTTATAGTTTTTTGTGTTTTTTGGCTCACATAAACTTTTTAATATTTGCATATCCAATTGATTCTATTAACTTTGAGCATATCTCACAGATTATATCATCTATAAATTCTTAGCCTGAGCGTAGGGCAGCTCTTGTAAATTTTACACGATTTCCTGAATCACGTAACAATTACACTAAATAATATTAATTTGACACCTACCTATATGATATTTTAATAAATAATGAATGAAAATTCTCAAATAAATATGTAAATACATTTTCAAATCAAACTATTTTTGATTCGTAAAAAATTAATAAAATATATTATTTTATTTGACAGTTTGCTTGATAACAATTATATAAAATATGGTGCAATGCCATTGTTTTACGTTAAACGTCATTTCTACGAGTACATTAGTACATACATCATAAAATAGAACAATAATTTATAACTACCGAGTTGATTAGATTTTGAATATTTTACGTACATTATAATAACTATGCACTTCCGTTGGAAAACGTTCACCTAGTTTCGCCACGCATTGAACACGTCTTAACGTCCGTATAATAATAATAATATGTACTCATAATATTAATATGTATATAAATATTATATTATATTTATAAATACCGTAACTGGTTATTCAATTATTTCACTGAAGCAAATGAAACGGAAGTGCTCCAAACACGGCATTCGATGAGTAAATAAATTAATGTACCCATACAAGTAACTTTTTCAATTTTTTTAATTTTGAAAATAATTATACTTCTATGAGTGCGATAATAACACAAATACCTATATATAACAATAATAATATATAAGATTATCATACCTATACTTACATATATATATATGTAAGTATATGATAGGTATATGATGTGTTTGCGGTCGAGCAAAAATATACAGCAATTACGTATACACACTCGACTGAGAATAATTTTAGTAATTGAAGATATTTAACGGGATTTGTTTGTTTTGTAGTATTAAATTAATCCGTGCGAGGCTTTGGAATAAAAATTAAAATCATTCACGCAAGACATATATAATAATAAGACGGCAATTTATTTTTAAGTACCTATGTGCATTAAAAACGCGATAGGCAGTCGCTATATCTACCTACATATAGAAGCCCGCAAACGAGTGTAGAAATGATCACGCACGTGGATTTTTTTTCCTAGATTAAATGTATCCGAAGAGACGCACTTATTACTATTATTATGTGTAATATTTTAATGTCTACCTACCTATATAACCCATCTTATTATTTCGTTATTATAATATTATAGTTTCGCCGTACGGATGTGTTGCGCAAAACGAGTACCTATACCTACCACTTTAGAGTCTCAGAAGGGAAACGTTTAATAATTGCTAAATTTCGTTTTAATATTATATTACATACTATTATGATAATATAATTAAGTTTGACGCCATACAAATAATCCATTGGAGGTACGGCAGTTATATAATTGGTAAATTTAATAACGTAACAATATAATTTCCGACGGTATACCTACATGTGTGGGAATTACAGGTAGGTACGCATAAGCAAAACTAGGACCAAATATTTTATTGGGAGAGGGGGTTGTAGTCCTCATAATATTAATCATATTATTAATCTGCGCGTGGACATTACCCTTCTATATTACTTATATGGTATATTTAAAAATGGCCTGCAATAAACATAAAATTGTAAGTGATCGAGGAAATTACAAAATTCTATCTAATCTAGACTCAGCTTTAGGCCTGAACACAGAAATAACAACAGTATAATCAACTTCTAGAGAAAAAACGCAGTACGTCTACATTTTTTTCCTTTGATAATATACTTATTCAAATTATGATTATTGCATTTTTAAATATACTTGAGGATTATATTTTAAATTATTTAGATTTATATAAGTAAAAATTCAGCTTACTAATTTACAGTAAAAAAGGTTGGTGCTCGTTTTTGTATTTACCCACACTCTTTAAATAGTACAAAAAATGTTAGCATTTGTAAAATTTCAGATTCTGTCTTGCAGAATATTATATAGGTGCCTTATCAAAGAAAGCATTTATATAATAACTTATTATCCAATATATATATTTGGGCGGCTTAGGCTTTAATTACGCCTATTGGCATTATATAGGTACATCAAAATATAGACGCTATTATGGACGATGGTTATGTGAAAATCTGAGTTCAAAATAATATAGATACAATCTAGTCTTATATGACTGTTTTATTTTGATTCGAATCGACTGACTTTGCTTTCACATTATTATAAGCGCATAAATATACCCCTTCCATGAAGAATTCAAATACGGGGCGTATGCGTGGATAATATAAGAAAATGTCCAGAGTGCATCCCGTTTATAATTTTTACTTTTTTCATAGCCCGAGTGCGTCTTCGGTTAAAACTTTTAAGAAATTTAACGAATGTACGGTCAAATTCTATTATATTATAAATATACAATTATATATAGGTAATAGGTGTACGTATTGTTTACAGCACCGACTGTAGCATTTAATGGTTGAGAAATCGCATTTTCGCATTTAACTTTGATAATAACTGAGCATGACTAAGACTCATTAACGGTCAATAAGTGCGAGTGGTGTGGAAATGGATGCGCGAAGTAGTACCATAATAGACACGTAATAGACACTTGTTTTTAATTTAAAACATTTTCATAAAATGTATAGTTGAATATTATAGATACTACAAAGTTAAAACAATATTATATACCTATATACGTGTTAATAAAAAAATGGTACACTAACCCAAGTTTAAAGTGTGTAAATTGAGTGTTCCAAAGCCAAAATAATAAAATAAATAATGACAACCAAATATGTTTGTGGCGTGTAACTGTGTTAGCCAATTCGTCCCTCGTGGTGCACCAGGGGTAACTATTTAATTAACTGGGATGCGTTCGGGCAAAAATTTTAACCTTATTTCCTTGGGATGCCTTTGGTAAATTAAATAAGTGTAATTTCGGTACGCACTCGAGAAACTAACATATTGGCATGTGAGTTTTATATTTTATCGCTAATAACATCAAAAATGTCTGATAACACCGTAATAATTCGACCTGCACTACCATAATGGGAAATGAAAATTTACAATTTACATATTATACGCGCGTATTGGTCTCGGTCGCATTTCCAGCTAACCGTGAAAAAAAAAACCCTCAAAGTAGTAGCTATACACATACTGCAGTGTGCACCTATTATAAATATAGTTAGAGTATATTAAATATATACCTTTATTAATATTGTTGTATATTATACTCGTACAGTGCGAACGGTAGGCAAACGAAATTCGAAAAAATATCGATTTTGTAGTCCAACTCAGTCCAAGGACGGTGGCCTCGAAACGCACAGCTACCGGCTATGTGCCACATGTACCTATATTACCTAATAATAATAATAATTTGTTTATCGCAGCGGTACGGTAAGCGGAGCGGTGAGCGATTCGACGGCGTTAAAGAGTCACCACGAATGGATTTCGCCGGGAAACATGTTCAATGATTATGAAAAACTAAAAAAATATAATATACTGCATCATCGCTGCGGTATAGACGCGTTGCGATTGCAAAATAGTAGGTATATATATTATATACCAATATCTACCTATTATTATTAGAATTAACGTCGATTTCGCTATACCTCGGACGGGTGTCATTAAACGTTTCGACCTCAACGGCCTCAATAATGATCGTATAATATAATAACAATAACAATAATAATAATAACGATAAGTACGAAAACCGTTTGCGACCACCGCCCACCACACACGCAAACTCGTCATTATACGATTCGCGCAACCGAATAGATATAATGGTGAAACGCGAGCGCGCACGCCCACTCAAATATTACGTACCTAGGTATAATAATAATAATAATGAAAACGGAACGATACTTATTTTATACATTTTGTTCGTGTTTCGAAGTAAAGCGATAGTATTTTACAATAGCTCTGTGCACCTTTACACACGCGCGCGCGCTCGCGCGTCATAGACGGAAATATGAATAATAATAATTAAAAACGACGGAAAAAAAAATTCCGTGACCTGGCAATTTACACATTAAACGCGTACTCATATACCTGGAATCTCGAGAGGTTAAAAAATGTGTAAAACTCAGTCGACGTGCATTGGAATCACGTCAAATTTGTCTGTACATTTCGAGTCGTGACGTGTTTGAAATATATATGCAGCAAACATAATATTAGAGTGTAATGGATCCGACATTTTTGTATCCACTCAAATCCTCTAAAATCTTATATCGAACAAAATAATAAAAAATTCGAATAAATAATTTATTTATATGACATAATAATTATTAATAACCATCAACTGCCATCGTTAAATCATCAATGCGTATGTCGTGTTCGGCAGTATTAGTCGCGAGTTAAATTATCAGTCATTTTTAATTTGGGAGCCGTCAACATTTTGTGAAGACTCAAAGGAGCCTTGGGATGAAAAAGTTTGAATACCTCTGACATAATTGACTATTTGAGTTAAGATTGATGCGCGAAATGTACAATAAATACTATAATAATTATTGTACAATTCTCGTATATAAGTTATAACGGTACCTATAATATACCTACTCAAAATTTAAAATTTTACAGAATTTGGACAGAATCGATTCTTTTAAACGGTTGTTTGAATCGCAGTGCCTCGCATGACTGTATCGTTTTCAATACATTTTTAATTTATAGTACTAAATTCTACTGAAGATCAATCGTACTGAAAAAATGTAGAAAAAAATTGTGCTTTATAACTTTAACGTATATCTATACAAGTTAAACTTTTTTAAACATTGTAATATAATATAATATATACATATAGTGATGAGAATCTGATCGATTCTAGATATAATAATTTTTTTAAGTACCTACCTGCTATATATATATACCTAAAAATCGATGAAAAACAGAATACATGAAAAGTATTTTGAGCGAGATCATATTTTTATTTATTTATAATATATAGGTACCTATAAATATAATGTACCTACGTGCCTTGTTAAAATAATCCGATACGTATCGATTTAATGTTTATAATATAATATATATATATATTATGTTTTTTCCAAGCTACAAATGACCTAAGGCAGCCTTCACCCTCAAAATTATACTCGCACATTTTCGGAGAACCTCCACAATAATCAATTTATCAATAATACCCCCTGCAAGGTTACATAAAAATGCCTGCTCTCACAATCATTATATTGTTTTCTCGCCTATGACGGACGCTTTAACGAAATACCTATTACCATTCGTCATAATGCAATAATAATTTAATATCCAAAGTTCAACGATACGATGATTTTTATTCCGACGTCACAGAACACTGCATTTGAAAAACCCTGCATAAAACGCGCGTATTTTCTTTTAGAGAATATAATATTGTAATATTATCCCCGAACGCGTTTTGATGTACTTACCCTAGGTACCTATTGTAATTTTATGTAAAAATACAATTATAGTATAGGGGCGTCCTCAGACAGTTTTCTAGGTTGGGCGAATCTATTTTTTAAATCAATAATTACCCTATGCGTATTTTTCAAAAGTTTGGGTGAACTTAAGACAATTTTACTGACTTTATGTTTTTTTTAATGCGATTACATTACAAATACCTAAGTTTACGTAACAAAGTATTGTTTCATAAATTCACCTTTAATTTTTAATGTTGAAATAATGTATGAATAATTCCAAGGGGGGGGGGGCATACACCCATGGCCCTCTCACAAATACACCACTGTAATAGTATCATATTAAACTATTTTTGTAATCGTATTTTATTTTTGCTCTAGTTCGTCGACATTTCTATTGGTAGCGCGTGTGTATGTCTATACTCTTTAAATAAAAACAACTACAATACCAGTATAGCTATGCTATTATATTTTTCAAAGTTGTTTTTTATATTAATCAAGATACTATTATGTATACCACCTGTCCACCTATACCATATTATATAGATCAGAACGTGCACTATATTGAAACATATATGATATCGAAATTAACCCCTTATTGACAAGGCACCAAAGATATATTAACAATAAACATAAATAACAATAATATAACACTCGGGATTCGAAGCAAAGTCTCGGTGTGTAGGCGGAGATTTCACGCGATACGAAGGCGTCCGGGCGGATGTTCGAAAAACAAAAGCAGGACGGATAATTAGACGGGGTATTGTGTGAGCTCGTCTCGCTTCGCTCACTTAGGCGCCGGGAAGTGGCTATATTCGGTTATTGTCGTTATAAAAATGATATTCGAACGCAATAATAGTAGGTAGGCAGGTTATATCTAACATAACCTATAAAGTAGCATTCGAAAAACGATTCCCGTTGCGGAGCTCGTGGGTCAAGACCGCGCTGTGCGCTTCCTCGACGGTCTCGTGTTATATAATATATATATATATATATACATATAATGACCACAGTTCTACAAGAGACCGTTTTTCTCTCACGCTTTTGGAAAGACAACCTATTATAATAGGTACTGAGTACTGAGACAGGAGAGAGTCACAGAAAAAATCAGATCGATAACAATGAAATTGTATGACAAATTTTATGACTTGCAAAAATATTATAATCGTTACCTAACTTACCTCTGTCTAGAACTCGGAATCGCAACATTAGCGGATATCGATCCAACCTATATTCAACAAATGTGTAGGTAAATTTTCGGGCTGTTATGTTGAGCTGCCAATTTTACAGGGGTGATTAATTTACGATATTAAGCATAATATTATGCAGACTTACGGTGGGGTAAATGAGTTATACTGCAACAGCTAATTTAAACAGCTAGCTAATACGGCAAAAACTTAAAATCAAAAATACACATGAATTCCTATACAAAGTGCATTTTCTAACTATAACTATGACTATCTATAAGACATAAGTTTACAACAGTTAGGTAATTAAGTATAATTTTATATTATATGAAAAACATAGTTTTTTACCGTATGTAATGGCATATTATAGAACGAAACCTACCTAGTTGTGTCTAGATAATATATGAAATGTTTAGGTACTGACATATTTTTCGTGTACTAGACGTTAATGTACCTACGCTCTAATTTCACGCTTGTTAACTTGTTTACTTTCAATTTTAATTGACTAGTATAATATGGCAAATTGCTTGTATATAACAAAGATCTGGCTTGAAGTTCATTGAGTTTTATATAATTGTATCTGGAGTACAAAGCCTTACTTGGAAATATTGGAACCAGGGGCTAATTTTTTGTTGAGGCTCCTCAACTTAAACTATAAATTCAGTTTTATTGATATATCGCTTTTTTAAATTCAGTTAATTTTTTAAAAACACTTTGTGGGTAAATTGTGCAAGCATTGCTTGAAAGCAGTCCTCTTCTTTTAAAAAAATATTTATTCGTTCCCCACCTAATTATATTCTAATCAATATAAAAGATTTAAATATTCAAGCACGCACATTTTTTTCACACTTTTGTATCACCCTTTCTAATATTTCTCCAAAGCAAGCACTGCGTGTAGGAGGTTATTTTAATACCCAAGAGTAAGCAAGCGGTCTGAAGCATAAACAAATAAATCTCCATCAGCAACCCAGTATAAGTGTTCACTTAAATGCTCCACTCGGAAACTGAGATCGACAAATCCAAAACCAAAACCGTTCACGATGTGGCAAATGTAAGTACCTACATACTATTGTGAGTGATAACTACATTTTCCACACTAAATTCTGGTTTTTATGCTACTGAGTATAAATATATGTAAATATTGTAAATACTACTTATGTAGGTACCTACTATACCTATAAAATATTACCTATACTTGTAAAGCATATTGCATAAGTGTTATAAGTTTATAACTTATATAACATTTGATAATCTTAATTCAGGTTCCAAACTGTTTAAATCAGGGACTGGAACTTTTTGAATTTATCTGTATCAGTTCCGGTAATAGTTTTCCAAAAATAAAATAACTGTTCCAGTTCGGTTCTGGTTTTTCGACAAAAAAAATACAGGTATCGGTTCCAAATAATATCGGTACTGGTTCCAGATTATTTAGGTAGTTACCGAAAAGTATAGGTAATAATTTTAAATATTTATCCGGAATGCAGGTTAATTAATAGCATGAAAAATATTTGTAAACTCATATGATCATACATAGCTTATACACAAAACAGTAATGCCATTAAATTATGATGAATAAAATAATTTTATTTTTGAACCTTAAAGAACCTATTTAATTTTAAAATTCCGGTTCAGTTTCTGTAATTTATTTATAAAATAAAGGTTTTGGTTCCGGTTCCGGTTCTTAATATTTGAAGGTGCCGGTTCCAGAACAGGTTCTTTTAGGTTCCAGTCCCTGGACTTTAAATATACCTAATAGGTACAGTTAAAAACTTAAAAATAAAAGTACCAAGGTATAGTTAAGAATGCCTAAACTTATTAAATTCAAAAACTTGTAGTAAAATATACAAAAATATTTTTACGCGTAGGCACCTAAACTAAATAAATCTTAATTCAAATATATGCAGACGTTAGCCAATCTAAATTTTTAACAAATTAAGATTTGTTTAAAATCATTTTAGGGTCAGAGTCATTCAATTTGTCCAACAAATTCTGGTCATTTGGATTAGTGCTTTAGATACTTTTAACCCAGATGTTCTCTCGAGATCTTCAATAGTTTCCGTACAACTTTTTGTGTCACATTGTTTTATGTTGTTTTAAAAATACTGAACATATAGTCAAATAAGAAATCACAAAATATAAGACTATAGAATATAAGTACCTATTAATAATTATATAGATATCTATTATCTATAAATGTATAGAATATAATTTGCAAAATAACTAATAATAAATGATAAATAATTTCTCTATCATCATGTAGCTTGATGTGGCACGGTCCGTACACACAACTACGAAAATGCTCTGAGTGTACGTATCGGCTGGTGTTGCTATCTACCGGATGGGTGACCATTTGGGATTTTTAGCGACAAATCCTTGCCATACATAAAAATATGTTTCAACCAACCGTTCTTCTCTCAAAAACAACCTACAAACAAAAAAACATCGACCTATTATATGGCTTACTTTTGATTTTAGTTTATTTAGTTCATTAATTCGACGCTACTCGAAAAATTCCTTTTTATGCAAGACCCAGTTATAATAGCCATAATATTATAATACTGTCATTGATAATCGGTAATATTATTACATTTTGATATTTTATATTATAATAAATATTATTTATTGTGCTAATTTATGTCTAATAACTCAGAACGTAAATGCTAAAATAATGAATTGTCAATTTGTAAACGCAATAATTTATAATACCAATCGGAAAATACTAAAAATAGATACAATGTTAAAATTTAAACAAGTTAGGAAAGTTCGCCCTGCAAACTTGTTAAATTACCGTTTTCTAAACGTATTTTAATAGTAAAAAGCAATGAGCTATAATTCCAAGATAAATATGAATTAAAAATAATTTGGTAACCTTAATATTTTGCTAGTATATTTTAAATAGTTTCTACAATAAGTATAGGATGCATAGTACAGTATATAAGTACATGTAAAGTGTATACAATAAGTAATTACTTGAAGTCAATAATCGTAACGATGTAAAGTAACTACGGTCTACGAACAAATGAGCAATAATTAATAAATAAATATCTCAATATCTCAATATCTCAACAATCGTTAACTATGACGTCATGGTAACTATATAATGAACGGGTGGATGACAACGGACACAACGGGAATATATAAGGTCTTTTAAACATAATATGTTTAGAAACTTAAAACTATGTAAAACTAATATTGATTATTATCGTTTGGTTTTAGGGGCGAATGAGCGTTCCTCTTTAGAGTCCTCCCCCCTAATTGCGCTGCACATATAGTTATATAATACATACCTAAAACGAGAATTCGCGGGTTGCGGGACGATTATAACGATAGATATGAGCTGGTGTCGTCGCAGTAGCAGCACGCTTTAACCGAAACAAACTGCTCCTCTTCTCAGACGATCCGAATGAGTGAATTATTTTACTCACTAGGTACCTGTGAAATCGAGGGTAAAACAGGTAGTTGCATTGTGTACGTCCGCCACCGCCGTTTAACCGCCGCCGCTGCAAGGTGCGAGAAACACTTATAAAAATATATTAAAACCACCGGCGCGGTTCGTTTTGACGTGGCTCTCAGCGGGAAACAGTGTCTGGAAACGGCCGCACGTAAACAACGATAGGTACCTATACCTATATGATAAAAACAATATCGTGTTACACTCGGTTTCGCAATGTTATTATTACTATTAATTTGTATGGAGGCAGTGGTGCCTCATACTTAATGTTTTTGTCGTTATATAGTGACAAGTCATTCGTTGTACATCAATCGTCTTTCGTTACGACGTTTCGCCTGCCCTCCGCCACGCCGTTCGCCTATACACACCACACCGTATTATTATTATATTTGTACACATATAGAGGTACAAAGAGTTTTTCACCCGAACCTGGAAACGTTAATTATTATCGGCCCGGGTAATCTTTTCACACACACACACTCTTTTAATACGACAGTCAATAACGGGCGCCGTTTTATTCTTCTTAAATCGTCCAAAACTAATTTCACACGTGCTGCAGGTCGATCGACGTTAAGTATACAGCCACACCTAAACAAATGTTATTTTCTCACTGCTCCGTCGCGTAATATAAAATATTATTATTATACTGCGTAATAACAACAATAATAATAATTTTTAATATACTTAATATATAAATTATTATACTGCAGTGGAAATCGAATTTAATAACAACTGAAACGCAGTGGTCGAAAAATAAAAAATGAGAAAATAGTCAAATAATCCTATTAATATAATATTATTATCGTGTACTGTTGTTGTGGTAATCGGGTAAATCGGTCGGTGAACTGCGGTCTGAGGAATTTTATACCAACAAATTGCGTCCGCGACGATATGCCAACTACACGACGCGCGACGATATGACAGTTTATGGTCGCCGCCAATAGTAATCTAAAACTCGTGCACATTATTTCCGCCTATATACAGAGTGCTTAAACATAATATGCTCACGCCTTTTCCCCCCTAATAACGCATATTTTATTCAAATCCTGATTTTTTGGAATTTTCAAGTACCTATATAATATATACATAAGTCCATATTTTCAAATATTTAGACTTTTCGTACCACATCGAGAATGTTATGTCTGCGCGATACAATGTCTCCTGTTCTTCAAACGAACACCTCTCTTATTCATGGTGATTTATTAAGAAGATAATTTTTTCAAATATTTTGATGTAACTAAATTGAATGATGGTTAGCTTCAAAGTTATTAAATATCTATGCTTAGGATAATGGTCCTTAAAAATATAAAATATATGTAATATTTTATATAGTAGGTAGGTGTCTTACATTACACTCGAACAACTTTTACAAATTATAAAATGTTTATATTAGATATTTTTTATTAAAACTATTTTCATATCATGAAAGCCCCGAAATCTATAAGCCCATTATCATAGATTATTATTCGATTTGTACATAATATTATAATGTTTAATCACTCGGAAGTTACTCGTTCGAATTTTAATTCAGATAAATCGAATTGTTCTAGCAAAACGTCTGCTTAATAGCTTACAGTAACAAAATGGTGGTTCACATTTGAAAAACAAAAGTTTGTCTATCCACGGGACTACGTTCCTAGCCTAGTATATTATATAAACAATACAAATACATCTATATAAACATAATATTATACTATATGTTATTTCAGTATACTTAAAAATTCCAAACATCATAAGCAGAATTTGAATAAATCATACATTATGTCTTATTAATGTAAAACATGGGGGGGGGAGGGTGAGCGATGATTATAGTGAATCACTCTGTATATACTTTTTATATACTTACATTACATATTATATTATCGCATGTAATATTATTACGGTGTATAGGCATTGTACGCCTAACGACGATTGCATGTGCACTATAAAACAGATAAGTACGCGTATATACATAGGTACACCATACGCGTACATGTTATTACATTATATTATTACATATTATTGGTAGGTGCACGCGCGTACCTATTTTTACGGCGATGAATCGGATCTATTAAAAAAAAAAAATAAGAAGAAGAAGAAGAAGAAGAAATAGAAAAATAGTGACGCGTATGATATTCTATACGTATATTATTATTATATCTCGGCATTATACCTAAGCGTTTTCTCGGCTAATTCGTCTTTAATTCGAACCCATTTCAAGGCGATAAACATCATCAACACGCGCGCGTTACGCACATATAATATAGGCATATTGTCGTTTTTACCATCGCAATATTATAATATATATATATTATATAGGCCTACATGACGTTATTTACTATGAGCTATATTATCATTAATGTAATAATCTTTGCAGGCTTGCAGTGCGTTTTCGACGTATTTTTCTATTATATTATATAGCAGCTACATAATGGTCTGTTTTCGCACCGCGGATGATATGCGTCATTTACTCTCGGCGTGTTTTGTAACAATTTTTTTTTTTCAATTTTAAACATAATATATAACAACCTATTATACCTATAAAACGTTTAATTATAAATAATATACATCAATTTAGATTGTAGCAATCATTATTTCGAATTAGTAAACAATTTCATATTATGGTAGGTACATACCTATAATATAATATAATAGAATCTATTATACGTATGAATAGATATATATCTGATTTATATCTAACATATTCATGTATTATTTTACACGACGTGTTCATCTGTGAAAATACAATAAAATATATTTTTTTTTTCATTGATTAATTCGCTTCAACAATAAACGTTATTAGCGTATAATACTATATCTGCAATATATTGTCATTTGTCGTATTCATTACGAAACACGTAAGTATAGATAATATTATAAAGTACTAAAAAAACACATCAAACAAGACACAGACAATTTCGTTAGTACGTATAAATTTACACCGATAATAATATTTACGAAACTAAACGTGAACTGCTTTAAGTTGCTATAATAGTTACAATAATACGCACTCATCATCGCGTGGGTAGTAAAACGGAAATAACAAAAAATGCTTCCTCTTAAAATGTAGATGAATTGAAACAACAATACAGTGTGAACTTATAGGTATATTGTATAGTTTCTATCGATTTTCCTTTTAAAAGTTATTTAACACATTCGTCGCGAAATAAAATTGGACAATAATTCGCGATTATAGCGGCACCCTTGTTTATTTTAATTCGTTAATTTAAACTTTTACCCAAACAACAGTAGGTTTATACCTATTTATAAACAGCAAATAATTTACAGTAGAGGAGGAGGTTCTCATTTTGAAAAACAGAAGTGTTTGTATCATCACAAGAAACGCATTAAGCAGTACAAGAAATTTCAAGAATTAAAAAATTATGTCTTTGAGTATGTTTAAAAATCCCAAATAATCAGATTTTGAATAACTGTGTTATTGAAGAGGCAGTGTGCTCTAACTGATTTTTGTGTGGTTGTGTTTGTGTATATCTATGCGTTTAGAATGTTTTTTGAAGAAGATATTAACGCTATATAATGTGGCCAGCGATACGTGTTGAGTCGCGAGCCGCTTAGTATAATGAAAAATGTGTAAAATTCAAGAACAGTAAAAAGAAGGTCATCAGTTATCGTAAATAAAATAAGATATCAAATTTAATTAAATGAGTAGAATCAGAACAAAAAAATGTAATAACGTCAGATTACATTTTTTATGGGATTTTGACTTCATAATATAATACGTACCTATTATATTATATTAGTAAAACTCTTTAAGGTTAGGTACTATCGTAAAAAGACGTGAGCCGTGGATTGGCCACCCCCATTTTATAGGTACAAGTGGTACTGATGGTGTTGAGCTTATTTTAAAATTTAAAAAAAAACCTAATTAAATGAAAAAATACAAATAAATAACAGAATTAATACCAAACGTTTATTATTTATTAAAAGGTGAAGCAATCAAGTTGTGTAATATCATAATATATAACTCGTTTAGAACTGTTGACTTAATTAAATTTGCTCGAAGAAGAAGCAGTATACCTGGCCATGTTCGATATAGGTTTTAATGAATGGAACGAGATTTTGAACCATTTATTTAATTGATGATAAAAATACAATCAGGTTGTAACATTTCATTATCAGTAGTCGAGATTAGAATTGTATACGGCTTCGGCGTTGATATAGAAATTGTTCACCGAGAGGTGCATTCAATCAAACAATGAGTCGTCCGAGGAACAACTTACGGGTATTACATCACATTAAAACACGAATCTCTCGAGTCTCTTTCTTCGAGCATATTCAATTTGAATATATATTATATTGAGCAACTTATATTCAATTTTCTATATTACAATTTATACCTATAGCCTATAGCCTATAGGCTATAGTTTATACAGACCAACAGCGTCGATTGAACTAGATTCCAATGCTACACAAAGCTTCGTGAAAAAAACAATATGAACATCGTTGTAAAATTATTAGATACACGACGTTGCCATAATCCTTCGTTTCAGTTGGAAAATATAAAGCAAACAACTATTATAGTTAAAATATCTTTTATAAGGTATGATACCTATACCCTATAAATGATATTTTTTTAAAGTATTCAATTACAGATTCAGATACTTATTTTGAAAAATGTATTTGAATACACGACAAAAAAGTATTTGAGAACAAATAAAAATACTTTTGTAACGATTGTCGTCACATTACTCCCCACGTTGAGCACGGCTTATATTGGCTAATATATAGACTTAGTATTAGGAATGGCAAATGTGGTCAAGCAATATATATTATGCTGATAAGGGTTTAGCACGAGCTGTAGTAATTACCGACCGGGACTCCTGGTAGTCGATAGTTGAGGGTCGATAATTAATAGTCGATAGTTGATAGCGGGGTGCGGTGGAAAGTGGTAGTAGATGGGTGACAAAGACCTGAAGAGAACCAGCGGACAAAATGGCTCAACCCACAGTCAACTCAGCACCCACGACACATCACGGCTCGATCGGTAACCCGCGTTTAAATTATAACTTATAAGTAATACATATTATTTAATATATTAAGTATAAGTTTGTAATAATGTGGTACCTAGTAATAATAACACCTAATATATATATATATATATATAAATATTTATATTATACGTTGAGTACTTTGCTTTACATAAGGTAACTCTGATCTCTAGTAATAATATCACACACTGAGGTCGAGTCCCCGAGACCTCGTAAATATAAAGAACGACGAAGCGACAGGTGTAAAGCTCTCCTAGGGGACGTTACATTTAAAAAAAGATATATAGATAGGTACCTACTTTAACACTTTTTATAAAATATTTTTTTTACCTTATAAACCAAATGACCTGATTTTCATGTTTTACGTTAATTTTATATAGCATATATTTTTCACCGCATCATTTGGCTGAACTTGAATATACCTAGGTATTAAACTGTTTTCTTTGATGAAGTATTTGACTATCGGTTGAGTATAAATTATAGTAAAAGAATATATTATCATGTATATTCTTAATTTTTGTTTTTATTTTACGTGATCAAAATTAAAATAGAAAATATATAAACTTAAAAGAATTATTAAAGTATTTCAAAATAAGTATTTCATTTTAGATACAAATATATACTTTGAGAAAATGTTTGAAATACTTTGTTGAAGAACTTTTACTCAAGCCTATACGGATATGTAGAATGCTCGTATTCGTATACTTAACTGCTACACTCTATAATCAGTGGTTCATAACTGCAATACTCTATATCAGTGGTTCTTAACCGGTGGTTGAGTATTATCGTAATGTGTGTCGCCAAAAAAATTGTATAAATATATTAATTATACATGACATTTTTTTCGTTTGACGGAACGCGTTTCACCATATTTATGGATCTATATTATCTATATTAGGGTGTTGTCGTAAATAAAAAGGTTGAGAAGCACTCCTCTAAATACACTGACTATACAGGCATTCGGTAAGTTCATTTGAAAATTTTATTCGTTCACATTCACGCTCAATGCGTAAAAAACAAATTCATCTGTGTCCACATTTTTTGATAAACGAATGCATTAATGTTCACGTCCTAAAAAAAATGAACACGTTCATTTTATCTATTAATCTACAAATCTTTGAATACAATTTTGAAGAGGTATAAAAGTTTATTTTTTATAAATAAGTAACACATAAAATTAGTTAATCCCATTAAAATAAAATTATTTTACCTAAATCTCATTTAATCACTGAGGTAACTGATTTATTAAAATCAAAACCAAATTATAACATACAAATATGATTTAAAATATAAAAAGTTCTGATACCCACAGACATTTCTAATTAGAAATGTGATTTGAACTCACAGATTTTTTCACTAACATTTAAAAAACATTTCAAAATTTTATAAAAATATATTAATTAGTCGATACATTTAAATAAAAGGTCGATATTACAACCAGTGCTCGAATTTGGTGGGGGGGTGGGGTGCGCAGGGGAACGGAGCTCACCTACTATTTTTATTTTTTTTTTGCGTACCCCTACTATTTATTTTGCTTGGACGCGAGGACGGTATAAATTAATGTCCGAAATAATTTTTATTAAGATGTAAATCATCTTTTAATAATATCAATATGATTGTTGCCTATTATATTATCTAAGGCACAGATACTGGTGTGTGATAGTAATATCTTAAATTATGTTCCGAATGAAATGTTATGAGTTTCAGTTATGGTATAATTTATCGATGTTTTTGAATTTTTAAATTTTTTTATACTTATTAAAATATGTGGTCTTTTTTGAATCAAAAATAATAATTATTAATATCGTTATCTATATATAGTATATTGAATAAACAGGTTGATTATTATACATTTGTTTTCTACTGTAACAATTTAAGATGTAGATATTGCTATAAAAATATATTATACCTATTTGGAATTCAAAATGTGTTGCTGAAAAGAGGTATTTAAAATGTATGTAAGGTAGGCGTGTGGGGGGTGTGGGCGGCAAAGCCCCCATGGGTCCATATTGAGTAATTTTGCCCATGGAACGCAGTTTTTGAGCCGTTGGATTGAGCTCCTCTACTTAATTTTTCCCAATTCGAGCAGTGCTCAACGAGCACTGATTGCAACATGATAGGTAATAATAATATTTAAAAAAAAATGCATTCGAATGCACTCGTTAAACAATTTGTGGGTTAACTTCCTTTAAAATATGAATTTTTCTCACGTTCTATTCGATATAACTATATTATAGTGAGTGACGTTCACGAATCGTTCAAAAAATATGAACGTCATATTATTTTCAAACACAGCACAGCACATCTCCAAGTGTCTGTCCCAGTTAATTACTATTTATTATAACAGAGGAGTTTTTTTTTTAAATATTACTTTTTTTTAAAGAACTACATCATTTATAATAAATTTAAATATAATATTTTTATTTTCTTAGACCTCAACTTGGAATATAAAAAAATTCAGTTTTTTTTTTGTTTCAATAATAATATACTTAGGACGGTAGAACTTTGTACTTTTAAGGTCGTACCTATGAATTATTAATTTCCATCAAGCATTCACATAGGTATAGTTTTATATTCATACAGAAGTTTCAAAGTAATTAACGATGAGAATAATTTATTTTTATTTATTATTCTACGGACGAATAGGTGTGTGTGTGTGTGTGTGTGCACAGAACGAGTCAAGTCCATCCTGAGACGGACTATAGCTAAAGTTAGGTTAGGTTGGACCATATCTAAAGTTAAATTGTAATTTATGACGGTACCTAAAGCAGAACGTAATGATATTTGTTGACATTCCTAAAACGTTTTAAATATTTAAAACTGATTATAAGTTATAACTATAATATACAACTAATGACCTCACACCAAAACTAAATTTCAAGTATCCACTGAAAATATTTATGTTTTCATTGAAATAGCAATTTTTCGAAATTCATCACACTAGGTATCTTATCCACAAAGTTTTCTTAAACATTTCGTGTGTATCTATCTTTTTTTTTTAGGATACTTAAGAGAAAGGTACTTCAATATCCGTGTGCTATAATAGTCGTAAAGATTACTTACCTTTGAGTTTGTGAGGTTTCGCTTTGCCTTTTGGTCTCGTGAGAAGGCCTTAACATTGGTAGGGTTTACATTACACCTTTTCATTACCTTTTTATCTAACTGGTATTCTGTCAGAGCTTACAAAACGAATGCTCAGCTGCGATTAATCTGTTACTGTATTTTCAATATTATACTCGAATTCCGCATTGTACTCTCACATTGTATGTAATATATATAGAACGCATTAAATTTGTAACTATGGTCCTGAAAAACTTTTGATATTTCAATTTTTTTTTCAACAAATATTAAATACATGGTGTCTTTTATGTATCTAAATCATTATTTATAATTCAAATTATTTTTCTGGAAAGGATTGTAAAGGAATTTTTGACTTTCAAGAACGTACATTATTTATACATTTATACAAAAATATTATTGCCGAATTGTTCGAAATATATAGTTTATTGTGCAATTAATAAATACAATTTTACACGCTTTAAATATAATACGCTAACAAGTGTACAAATTCAGTAATCTTTTGTATTGTTGTATATATTATATTATATATATTTAAAAAAAAAAAAAGAGGAAAATAATTAAACTTGTAATAATTAGGCTATATCACAGATAAGTCGTTATAAAATATAAAAAAAAAAATAATACAACACTGAAATTATAACTAAAATAAGCGAACCATATGTCATATTATTATAAATAATACTCAACATAATATATTATATAATTTGTTCAAATCGTCAGTGATGTTCAGCGTTAATTTACTAAAATTGTCTACGTATAATTTAAATGTTCGTTTAAAAATAAATGTTTACACCTTATAAACTAAACGTTTACATTGTAAAATTATTTTATGTGTGTACATATATTAAATCTAAACATTAAAAATAAATAATAATATAGTATAAACGCGACACTGACGACCGTATGAGGTTTTTTTCGATCGAAAGCACTTATTAGGTAAAATGTGTTCGTAAGCATTAAATAATCATGATTCGTGTGGTTCCAACACCTGAATATGATATCCGATGAGGTCCATCTCTTAGTAAAGTCAACACAATATTATTATATTATTCTCACCTACTGAGCCCGAAAGCGATCGCGAATTACGACTTATATATTGTATTTTAAATTTGAATGCACCCAATCGTATTGCGCGATCCTCTCCGGTCAAGTACACTGTGTACCCGTAGGTGGAATTTGGGGTGCAGGGCACCGGAGACATTGCCCACCCCCGACCCAATCAGATTTCAGTTAGACGTTTTATTTCCGGTCTGGGGTTAGTGAATTCCTAGCACCGCCCGTGTAGATATCTCCTTCCCCAGACCAAAAGAAAACAATTTATGTTAATAATACATTATACTTACAGTACCCTCCCCGAGTTCCACCAAAACTTAAATACCGAGTGCACCTAAAGCTGTGTACGAGTAAAAGAAATATACAATTAAAAAATAAGTGCATGTGTGATTCGGCAAAAAAAATAAAAAGAGTCAATGTTTATAAAGAAATCCGAAAAAATTGTAGTAGCCGTGTTCGGCAGGTCCTGCAGGGATGTTAAAAACTTGCGATACCTACCTTAAAGAATATTATTATACATTGTTTATACATTTCGGTCTTCGACTATACAAGGACGTGTCTCGGGATTTAGCGGTTCGAGACACACACCTGTTGCACGTGATATCATGCAGCACGCATAGCAGCGTGATACAGTATCGTTGGAAGTCCAAACAGTGAGACGTTCGTGAGGATGACAGCAACACGATTATACACGCGGAGAGACCGAAAATAACGATAGAAAACGATGGAAAACTGTTGACGTTTATAAAACTATCAAACACCGCGAAACCTATACCAAATAAAATAAATAGTACAATGATTTATAAATCAAATGGTCAAATCCTGATTCGACCGCGGTAGTGCAAAAGTCGATATAATGATATCTTAATTTAGATAGGTATATATTATTGTAATAATATTATGTAATACCTCTGGAAGTACCCCGTAACGATGCAAACGGGTTACAACGAAATTCTATGAAATTCAGTGTACTCGATACTCTAGGTCGGGTCGGGTGGTCCTCGCCTATATAACACGGGTTCGACAATTTGTTAGTAACGAGGTAGATAATATTCAATAATCATGGGAGATATGTGTATGTAGTAATATAATATTATACTATAAAGTGGATAGCAACATTGTTTTATTGGTTTATGTAGTACAAGATTAAATGCAATAATATTCGCACAACATTACCGATTTAAACTGCCTCCGTTCAGCGCGACTCGTAAGTCGTTTACAATAGTTATTTACAAAAGACAAAACCCACACTAGCTTACCTAAACTATTTGATGTACATAATATATGTATTTCAATAGCCACTCTATTTATATACATATTATTATATACATATAATCGAAACGACGTAAACCGTGACGATAGGCAAAAAAATCAGAAAAAAATAGACGTCACATCAAACCCGTCTTTATTATATTACTATTATTGTATATTATTTTACACCTACATTATAATATTATTACATTATTAGGTATAAGTATACATCTATACCTATATATTTTGTATTTTTTGTTCAATCGACTATATTATTATTATATTGTACATCTCGAACACCATAAACTATTATTATACGATACATTAATACATATATACAAACATACATTATTATAATCACACCGATCATTGAACCGACCGAAATGAATTAAAAACACATCAAATAATATTATAATAATTGATTTAAATTAACTACTTATTGGGTACACGAGTTTTACGCGTAATAATATCATACAAATAATCACGACTAATGCAAGTTAAAAAATGTTGTACAACACACACGCAACTACGAAAACAATATAATTAAAAAATGTAAGGAGGAATAAATAGCCTAGAGACATCAACAGATGCGCGATGCAGGTGGGCGGGCACGCGGTCGGCCTGTCGTGAGAGGGTGGTGTCCCCCGAAAATATTTCTCCCGATTTCGGTGTAATATTAATATTATGTTGTAATGAGCCAAAACTATTTGGAGCTCTACTGTCGTTGAAAAATCTAATAAACTCGAGCACAGTCAGGGTTGACTAGGTGATGCGATATGCGTATACATTTTCAGGGGAATTGTTGTACCTATAGGTCCCCCGCAGCTCGACTGATTTAAAAAAGAAAACCACGTATCGTAACATTTTATATTGATTGTGCGTTCGCAAAAACTATATTTTCGAGTATATATGCCTGAGTACACCCCCACTCAACCCCACCACACCTCAAAATCAGTACACAGTCGTCGTATATTCGAGAGTAGTTGTAGTCACACGAGACCCATTTTTATGCGACGTACATCGGAAAAAAACTCGTCACGTAGAATTCCCTCAAATATACTTACAAGTCAACCATATACGACCAGGTAAGCCCTCCGCCGCTGTTAATTATAGCGGTTGGAAAGAATGGTATGCTCCCCCCCTCCGACAGTACCCACGGTGTGCCACGCACGTTCAAAAAACAAATTATACAGAAACATTAGAAACGGCCTTTCGTCCGTCGGACTATATAATATTCCTGCCCGTGCAAACGCGCCACGCGGTGATATTATTATCATTTTGTTATACCTACAATTACAACTATTATATTATCGTTAAGTTTACAATACAGAGCGATTCAAAAGTCTCCGTCCAATTTGGGAAAATTCGTACCTTTTTTTATTATTTAAAAATGAACATACCTCTACTGGAGCAGGAACGATAGGCGAAGCGAAAAATCTTTTCAAAACGATCAAGTCTAGTTTACTCCATAGAGCGTTACAATTAATGATGTTCTATACGACCCGGCTAACGTGACAGCTGTCCCAGGACGTAAGGTATTTTTTTTTCCATCTGCGTCCATGATCTCGACTCTATTTCATATCGGCACATTATAAATTAAACTTTTGAATCACCCTGTATATTACGTGCGGTTTTTTGTACATGCGTAACACCTGCGCCGTCCGGCCTACGCCCTGTCCTTGTCGTACTTGGTCAACTGCAACGGTTGCGCAGCCGCCGCCGCCGCAGCCGCAGCCGCTTTGGCCGCGCCCTGTTCGAGGGCCCGGTGGTGAAGGGCAGTAAAGGCAGCCATTTCGCGCCACGAAGCGATCGTGGACAGCACGCTGTTGTGGTGCTGAATGCTGTTATTGTTGTTGTTGCTGTGGTGGTTATTGTTGTTGTTGTTGTTGTGGAGGTGTTGGTGATGGTGGTGTGGGAGGTGGTGATTGTTGTTCGGGATGTCGACCGCTCGTTTCGGGTCGGCCGTGTGCATAACGTGACCGAAGTACGGCGGTCGGTCAGCACCAAATCGTGGACGGGAATGGTGATTGTTATGATGATGATGATTGTGATGAAGGTGGTGTGGTGCCGGTGACGTCAGGGATGTCTTTCCGTCGTCGTCGTCATCGTCGATGTCGCCATCACCGCCGCCTCCACTGCCGTCGTTGTTGTTGTTGTCGTTATTTCTGTTGTGGTTGTACGAAGACGAATTATTGGAACCGTCTCCGTCGTCCATCGGTTCGTCGATGACGCCAACGCCGCAGACACCACCGCTGCCGACGGCACCACCTTCGTCGTCTTCATCGTCCGTGGTCACGTTTATCTCTTCGGACGATTCGGACGCGGCATAACTCTGCTCGATGAGCTGTCGGTGCAAGTGTTGTTGCGGCATCAGCGATCGGAACGCGCTGTTCTCGCCGCCACCCAGGCACCTAGCCACCGCGGCCGGACAGGGCGGACCGCCGACGCCGTCCGGTCCACCGACCGGGCCACCGATCGCACCCGCGACGGGCGACACGACCGGCGGCGTGGGCGTACCCGCCGCCGAACCGCTGCTGCCGCCCGACACGGTCGACGCGGCCGCCACGCCCGACCGACGCGATTTGTTCATGCGCTGGTGCCGACGCCACTTGGCCCTTCGGTTCGAGAACCATACCTGCGAAATACATTGTTATGAATGCACCGTTATAATACATAATTACTATACATTACAGATAATGTTAATATTAAAAAATAATAATATGGTGTAAAGCTATAAAATAATAATTGGGTATGGTATTTATTGCCTTATTGTGTACAATAGACTTTGAATAGGTATTATTGATCATTTGCTTCTTCTGATTTATCAGTCTATTTGTTTTTTATTTTATCAAAACCATTCTTTGTGGTGGGTGATGGTCGAAGGGGAGTATGGGTCAACGAAGGGGTCTCATAATGTTTTTTTAATTATCCAGGAATATAAATTTGTAATGGCTGGCTCTAGTCCATGTGACAGTTACCTATAGGCTATAGATTATAATATTATGTCTTCAAAATAATTGTTAAGACAAATAAAACAGATTGCCTATATATAGGTATTACAGTTATCACTGTACTTTCGAATGGACTCATTAACTAGTTGTAACCGCGGCTATCCTTTTCCAAAAATTTTTTTTACAACGAAATATGTTTATCTGCAGACTGCAATACCAGCTAGGTAGTGCGCTATTCAACAATCTAAAAAATAATCTGTTTTCAGAAAAAAGTTAAATTACTATAGAATCCACTAAATGTTTTTTTTAAAACCTAGAGGCTAATCACGACTGCCGGACTGTTAAAATTAAAATACAAACAATCACGCAAAATATGCAGTCAGTATATTGTATACATGCGCTTTAAACCTAAAATATGTAAAAATATGCAAAATACTATTTCGCATACGCGTAGAAGGAGTTATGCGAAACAAATTTCGACTGAACTCAGTTTTTGGGGCTGAGTTCATATAATATGATGAAATATAAAACAAGAAAAACACTCGCGAATGTATTAAAAGTTCACGGCCTTGCAGTTATGACGTATCTCGCCGCACATCGTGCAGTACCTGATATATATATATATTATATACTTATGGTTGTAATTATGTGGAAATTATATACATATAGTTATAGACTATAGTTCGGTATTCCGCAGTATATAGGTGCATGGTGATTCATCAAGTATGCACTAAAAAAAAAGGGATGAATAGAATATACTTGGTGAACTACCCTATATATGCACATGCCCAGTTTTGTGTATAGATGCGTTTATTTATATGGAAAAGTATAGGTACGGTACAGTAATCGAGAGTCGACTTACTTGGACTCTAGCTTCGGACAAACTGGTCTTGGCAGCCAGCCGTTCGCGAGTGCTCACACACGGGTAGTGACTCTTGTCGAACTCCTTTTCCAGTTCGTCGAGTTGGTCCGGGCTGAACGTGGTCCGGTTGCGCCTGAACTTTGGTTGCTCGGAACCGCTGCCGCTGCCCACGCTTTCCATGTCGTCTTTGCAACCGTCAACGCCTCCGGATCCGTCACCTATATACAGACGAATGGATACGATCATCAATAATAATATAACTAAAGATATAGGCACATAATAGTCAATAAAATATATTTTATTATATACTAGCTGACATGGAAATTCTTTTCTATTGCCAGGATTTTGTGATTATTCAACTCCTTTTGGGTGTAATGACTTTTTAAGTGTAAATGATGTTATATTTTAAATTTCAATTTATAGACATCCCGACCGCCGTTGTCCGTGAGATTCACTTGTAATTAAGGGGTGGAAATCCAAAACGTACTATTGCCAAAATTTACAAAATCGAGTTAGGTATCGATTCTTATGGAAAAAATATCGAAACATCGATTAGTGCCGTCAGAATAGATCAAAATGTACTATTTTCTGGTCAAATTTGCGGTTCAAAATGACTGGTTAATCCAAAACGAACCTTTTCCATACATGAAAATTATATTTAGAAAATCAAAACGTAATATTACAAGAACAATAGAACAATGGATTACGGTGGTCGGGTCCGGAGTAGAAATTTTGCCCAGGACTATCATAATTTTTTTATGCGACGAAATGCCTACGTCTAATTCTCGTCGGCGCTATTTCTGTCGCCTATGTGCTTTTAGACGAAGTGCGTATACAGTAGAGTTAGTATACAACAGGTACTTCTAATACTTGCAGGTATAATTTTCACTAATAAGAGTCACGTTTGTAGGTATTACATAATAATTATAGACTGACTCGAATGTCGACATACAATATTATGTACACACGGCAGGAAGTGCAATTTGATTAGCCGTATTATTATCGTTATCGTTTTGCACTGCAGCACGAACCGCCGCGTGTTCCGGGATGGATGCAACGGCCAGTGTGTTTCGCGCAAAAGAGTTTTGGAGTAAAAACAAAAGGGGAGAATGAAAGAGAAAAAAAAAACGAGAAACACGCCTTTCGTGTCATTTAAACGCATACACCTATATGTATTATATAGGTATAGGTGGTAGCCGGTAGGTACATAATATATAAAGATAATATTTGCAGTATTATAATTATCGTTATTATATATTAAATTAAATATTATAATGATACAAAGTACCCTTGCTGCACAACGTTTCCTTTTATTTTATTCGTATAATAATATAATATAATTGAAATTGCACGGCACCTACCTACATTAGGTACTTATATAAAACATACCTACGTACACCGCTCAGCGGCCATGCCATTATTACTCAGGTATATATACATATGTATTATCGCTATTCTATATTATGCTCACACGTGATATTTACAGCACGCACGTTAATGCGGCGTCCTGAACGTGTTTATATTATTTACGTGTAATTTTAACGCGCAGACGCTAACCTACTTAATATATAATTTATAATTTATATATATTATGTATTATTATAATCGGCCGACGACCGGGTGTGCGCGCGCGTAATTGGAAACGCTAATTCAAATCGTCACCAGAGTACTCGCGCGCGGTAACGTTACTGCAGAGATAATATAGTAATAATATTAAATATCATATATAGACCGAATTTTTTACGTACCGACAGCGTTATATTAATAACATAATATAATATTATAATATTATTATTGTTATTACATAATATTATTATCATAACTACCTACAGGCTACAGACTCCCGTATATAATAGATTATATAGGTAGGTGCAACAGGTCGGTGCGGCGTGAGAACCGATCGGCCTTACTGGCTACACTTATTGTACCTACACGATATATACGCAGCGAGTACGTATGTAATATAGTATATTGAATAAGCGAGCCCATTTATCGATATTATAATCCGCGATGCCGATATCGATTAAATATGTAAACTTATGTATTATTATTATATATAATGCAAATTGTGCGTGTGTGTGCACATTTGCATAATATTATTATAATCGGCTGCAGTCTCGTTTTGTTGAAAAAGCAGGAAGAGTCATATTATCAATAGGCTTCGCAGGTCCGTATAATTATATAGATGAAACATAGAGCCGTCCCTCGGGCCCCCTAAAGCTTTTTAGTATCTAGTATATAGTATTTTAATTTAACATATAGGTATTATTATTGTTTAAAAATGGTTTTGAAACGATTATTTTTTAATTATCAAACATAATGTTAACGAACCGAAATCGCATAGAACTGATGACCTATATAAATACATCCCTATTGAATAATTATATTGCCGAGTGAGTTATAAAGAGCGCCCAGTGTATCGCGTCTGACATGGATTTATTAATAATATATATTACATTAAAGACATACTATATATCAATATATGTATAATCTGTATAGAAAAATTATATTACAGTACAACTTCTCTATAGCGAACATTTGAATATAGAGGAATTAGAAATGTGTACGCTGTTAACGTAGTGGTTATTTTCTCACGTACCTACCTATATTTTATGGTGGGAAATTAAGAAGTGTCCGTTATCATTGTTTGCTACATCGATGACTGTCCATAAACAGAGGTTTCACCATATGTAACTCATTAACAATATACTCTAATATTTTTAAAACTATATATTGGTATATCACTGTGTGTTTGATTAATTAATTTTATTATCAAATGTTATAATGTTTAATTTGTGCCTAACCTTGAAATATACGTTCCGAACATAGTATATATGATGTTAGAAAAAGACACATTACAATTACAAATTTTAAGAGCCTCAAAATAAATTTTCCCCTGATGTCCAATCTGTACTCTAATAGCGTAACGGTATCTACGACCTAAGGGGTTCTCAAAAGAAGGAGATCCATGGGTCCTATTAACTTTACCCCAATCCCCCCCTTCCAATGAAAAATTACATAATTCTCAATTGCCTAGGGGATCTAACAACATACAAATAACCTTAAGACGCATGCATACTGCGCAGATATTATGCACACTGCACAGGTATTTTGAACACTATGAAATATGCATGCGAGTTTTCGACTGTGGAAGATTTATAATATGTTGACTGTAGAGTGTGCGAGCGCAAGATACTAAAAAAATTAAAACAAAGATTAACTCCTGGAACAAAAAAAATGCACTGACTCAGACAACATTACTTTGCATACCTATAGGACATAGATATATAATATAATATATATATATTATTATCAGTGCACGCGATTTGTATTTGTTTTATTTACCATCGAATACGCGCACTTAATTTATAAGCGCGTATATACTATGTAGAATTGTAGTGCCAGTGTACCACCGATATGTACAATTAATTATCTAATATCATGGGAAGTGGGAACGTACTGTTTGAACTAAAAAAAATTCACTCCCCGTGCAGTATGCTATACTTACGTAAGTATCACGTATGTGTGAGATGACTGGCGAGTATACTATAACAATTATGTTACATGACACCTATGTATATAATATTATTTAACATTATATAAACTTTACATTACATTAGGCCGTACATAATATGGTACAGACGTCATGACCAGACCAATATATACGATTAACGGCTGATCGATACAATAATAATATATATTCACATACAGTTAACTGTGATCTGTATTCAGTAAGGACTATCGCCAATACACACAGTGTAGGAATTGATGTGGCTTAGTTCACTGTACACATAATGATTAAATTATTAAATATATCAACACCTTTTATAATATTATTACTGAACTCCGTGAAACTAGACTACTGTATATAGTACTAACATACAGCTATACTGATAGCTACCTACTATTGTACAACTTAATATGCATATATCTATATACATTATAAGTATTATTATTTGTAAGTATTTAGTAGGCAATAAAACCTAATCAAAAACGAAATTGAGTCATAATTATTTAAATTAACATTTAAGATCCTATTATATCTATCTGCCTCTGGCTACGGTAATTATATGTCTACAGGGTCCCACGACTCTACCAGCTCCTTGTATATCTTATATTTAACTGCCACCCTCTGGTTACGTTACAATACCTACAAGTTTTTTCGTCACGAGTTAGTCACTAAAATGTCTTAGGTATATAATTATGTTATATACAATAGGGTCAGCCATCGACGTGTCATATAATGTCTAATTACAAATATACACGTAGTTGAATTATAATAAACATTAAAAAACAATTCACTGTAGATGATTGCTAATCCTAACCTTTCTTAATCTTAAAATAATATTAAAGTATTACCAGACAATTAAAAAAACACGTAATTACCTAGTATTTAAATTTTCGAGAAAGACGGTAAAAATATATGTATTTTTTGAAATAATAATGAAGTTCAGACGACAGTTTACATTTTTAAAACAATTTTATGTCATGCAAAATTTGGAAGAAATAAATTGAAAACAAAAACTCTATAGTTGAAATACATATTATCGCTTGAATATATGATGTAATAATAAATTCCGAAAAACATTAATGCAGTATACACATTACGAAATGAATCCCGTGGTATATCTAAAAGTAATTTTATCCAAATGATAATTTTCAGGTTATTGTGTACAATATAAGTTACGATGAATGACTGTTTTATCGTAGAGGCGTTCATAATATAGTGAATTGAATACGATATTTTGAATGTTTGAAACCAGTTTGCCGGTTTGAATTATGCACGTTAAAATAATACATGATACATTTGTGGACTAATTCGTTTTTAATGGAATTACGGTTTTGAAAATCGCGTGGTTTTAATTTCAAATCGGCCGAGGATTTATATTTTATGGTAAGAAAAAAAAGATTAAAATAGATTGAATTATGCCGAGTAGAAAACTGGTTTAAAATCCAGATGGTATTCTAGACGGTGGACGATTCTTTCATGATCATTCATGCATTTAATTAATATTGTATTTTTTATTTTATTTTTTTAAGTTATTCTAACATTTCTGGTATTTTCTGATTTTATTATTCATGGGAATCTCAACAGATACGATTTCGTCTTGCTTGTTATTATAACATAGATGATAATTCGGCTACTGCATCATGTGTTTCCTTATTATTCGTGACGTCCAAGAATATATTGCTACGTATCACGCTGTGCCAATTGGTCAACTATCATGACGGTAGCTAACTAGTAACTAGTCGAACCGATATGCTTAATGAAATGATCGGTTCAAAACGATCAACACTATCATAATCATATAATTATCATAAAATGTGGAGTAATGAGTATTATATTATTATAACTTCGTCATGGAGATTCGTGCAAATACTCACATCGATCAACTTTTATAGAACTTAATTAAGGTATTATACCGGTACCAGTCAGTAATACGGGAATAATATACCATGGTTTTTAGACCTATATAGCTCGTTGGTATTGAAACATAATCTCGCGTACATAATAATAAAATAATATTATTGCTTAAACGAATGGGTTCACTCTCCATCCCTCTCACTCCCAGGCCGCGCTGTAAAACGCACATAAGATATATAACCAAGTCAAAGCAAACTTGTGTTCGTGTGGTGAAAAAGAATTTTTTTCTTCACAGGATTTCAAAGACACTAGAATTGCCCGCCGCGATCGGTCAATTTGTCAACAACCGGTTGCGTGATCCACCTTTTGAACCACTGCCTATAATATTATTTATACTTGCATACGCGAGACGCGTTATATACATACATAATAATATAATATAAGTGTAGATACCTACGCTGTGCCGGTCTTGTGTGCAGTGTGCAGTTGCACGGGCGAATGCAACGTGCAACGGCGTTGTTATTATTATTACATTATTTTATATTGACAAAATTACAAAATTATTTTTCCTTCTATATTTGTACCTTATATGCAATAGCATTTAGTATATTAAGTTATTATAGCTCAACAATCGCGTAGTATATAGAATTAAAGTTATAGTTGAGGTTTAAAGATGATAACATGTGGTGATATACCTATATGTAAAATATAAGAGAAAAATAAAACCATATACTTGGTACGTACAGAAAAAAAATACAATCATGATATTATAAAAATTAATTATGAAAATAGGTCACGATAGTGTAACCCGCAAACGTGCAACTGACTCTAATTCAGTATCACGTTATTCCACATAGGTAATGCAAATCAAAACAAAGAAATATAATCAGTGAGAGTATTTTATTTTGTACTACGTTATTATATTATATTATGTATATCTAATATGAAAACTGCAGAGCACTGTCATGTATAAGTATAATATTAAATTGTTTACAACTGTACTGAAAATAAATTTAAATCTATAGATCTTTATAGTGATAAAAGTGAAAATGTTAAATAAAAACTTCCTTTTTTTAGTTTATATAAATATATGATAACAATTAAAGTCTCTACAACATTTAGATTTTAAAATATTAATACTACTTGGCTATGTTGTTGTCACAAGACTACGAGATCATTTGAAAACCTTACTACACTGTCTAGTACACTATAGGTACTATGACAATAGCGATCGGAATAATTCCCCCAATATGTATGTTGGCTAGTTGCAACGGATGTATTGATGACGAATAACAGGACGTAGTGTGTATAAGTTCCACCTTTCTGTTATTATCGGATTTTCTATTCCAACCCAAGTATAGGTATTAATTACCAACGATTAATTATAGTCTATAGATACGAAAATATCGTTAATTTCATTAAAAAGTATTTTTATATTTGGTATTACCAAATTTATTAAAAATGGTTATAATTATAATAATTTTATTGAATAAACGTAATAATATCTATAAAGTGTTATGTGTTTTTATGTATATATAATAGTAGTGTTATGTTTTAACCAGATAATTTCAAAAAAAAAGTAAAAAAATAGCCTGGAACAAGTGTTAATTATTTATCAAGTACAAATAATAGTAAAATTAAATACATTAAAATTGTATTATATATTATGTATTGCTAATAACTTTTGTTTCCTTTTCCTATAATACAATGCGATCAAAATTTTTATAAAAATGTTTCATAAATTAAACCATTAAATTGTATTTATCTCTTGTAATAATATCGTAATCTAGAAATTAATTGACAAAATGCGTCAAGAATCGAGCGTTGATAATTGATATTGCAGATAAATGATAAAGCTTATATAGCACTGAACGATATAGGCTGAATAAATTAGTACTATTCTAATCACTATTGGAAAATAAATTGGAAATTATCAACAATGTATACTTATATTATCTATATTCTATATAATATTATTTATAAATGAATATTTGTCTGTCTGTCTGTCCATTATGCCTTTCTAAACGGCTGGTCCGATTGCGATGTAATTTGGTACAGAGGTAGACAAGACCAAGGGTAAATTCCGATCCGAGTCCAATCCGGGGAGGTGCTCAAACAGGGATTTTGAAATTTACGATGAAAGTTTTGTTCATAAATGGTTGCTATTGGTTTTAATAATAATAATTATTATTAATGCGATAGGGTTGGCGCAGTGGCACATCTTATATATTCTATATATTTTAGTACAAAATGTATGCTCGAACCACGGTTTCGGTGGACCAATTTTTTTGAATAGTTTTTACATTGATTTTTTTCTAATTTTTCCTTTTTAAATTTTTCTTCTCTATCTCTATACATAGGTACGAATGTTTGATTTTTTTTTATTCATCGGATCTTAGTATGGTTAGGTTAGGATTTTGTATTAATTGGTTGTATTAATCCGCCATAGCTAGGTTGAATTAAGTAAAAACGACTAACTTGGTATAACTTTGATACTTCGGACTTTATAGTGTTAAATCATACACTAACCACACGGGGTCCACGATCTACCATAGGTAGATTGCCTACCTGATAATATACTGCTGCAAATCTCAGTCACCAGCCGAGATGGCTATACATTAAAATATAATATAATTTACACTTAAAAAGACATTGCTTCCTCAGCGTGTTACACCCAAAAGGAGTTGAACAAACAGAATATTATTTTCTTTATAATCAATTCCAGAAGGTTAAGTACAGTTAGGTATATTTTATTTTATTTTTTAATAAATACTTAATAAATAATAAATAACTACTTTAAAACAAAGACATTATATTGATTTAAGTATTTTGTCCGGAATTTTTTCCTTATGGACTTTATTCATCATATTATTCCTATTCTAAGTCATTTTAACTATAGTACATCAATATTTAATATAATATTAAAGAACACTCACAATTTTGAGGATATACAAATCCCGCCTACTCGTGATATCCTCTCGTAATGTAAAAATAAACAAATATTTAAAGATAATATAACGGACTTAATAATGAACATTGAATATATAAAAAATAAACGATAAAAACGGTATAATGTGTAACGAATATATGAGTACTTAAAAAACTGCATAGCTATCTGATTTTAGAACTCCATTTTACAAACAAATTTGGATACTTACGTCATTTTTGTTATAGGTACATATTTTTGTTTTTACTTTTATTTTAAAAATGAAAGTCATCGATTTTTGCACGGAAGGAAATGCGTTGTGGGCGTGGGGGGAAGCAGAGGTTGGGTCCGTAAACCGCAATTTATTTTTGCCCTCCCCCTTGAAATTGATGCCGAGTACCACCTAATATAATATGACCGCGCTTTACTACGGATACTTTTGGCATTTTGTTATAATTGTTTTGGTTTTACTTTTATCTTAAAAATGAAAGTCATCGGTTTTTGCACGGAAGGAAATGCGTTGTGGGCGTGGGGGGAGGCAGAGGTTGGGTCCATAAACCACAATTCATTTTTACCCTCCCCTCTTGAAATTGATGCGGAGTTCCGCCTAATATATTATGACTACGCACGAGTTACGTACCTATACAATATATAAGCCTGTAGATATTTATTATAACCAAACGATATATATAACGGTTAATACAGGGTCTTTCAAATTTTGCATTACAAAATAGTGGTGGGGATGTCATTCAGTTCATACGCGATCAGCATCAGGGATGGATCTATAAATTAAACAAGATGTTGTCTGCGGAAACAAACAAGTATATAGGTACCTGCACGATCGCCATTAGACAATAAATAATAATACTATATTTCGTCGCATTAAATTTAACAAAGATTCAACTTTCAATGAGAAATCTACCCCCAAGTCTAAATCAAAAAGGGGTGATAAGTGATAACCATCTTCATTATATATAATATATATACACAAGGATGTAGGTACTCGAAACTATATTTAGAGGGGAAGGGGGATTGAACCCTTAAAACTTATAAATTAAGAACGTATGACCTATGAAGTTACTTTCATAACCATTTTATGGGTATAACTATTTGGATAGGCACTGTTATTGTGCAGTCGTGTGTCCCAGTCGTGATAATTATTATTGATGCGATTATAACTAAATTCAATTAAACTGGATCAAGTAAGTAGTTAGTAGTTTCGAAAAAAATATGTTAACTATTCCAACTGTGTATCACAAAATTTGGACCCCCGGAAGGTACATAATAATATTATAACACATTTTAATACGCATATATTATGACGTTAAAGCATACCTAGTAATTATATTGTCATTAATAATCCAATAATATAGGTATAATATTAATTTGTCGACTAAAAACCTATGGGGTTGAAGCCTTTTACCAATTACAAAATAAAAATATGAATTATTTATGTGCGCTCTTGTACATTAGTAATTAGTATAATGGGATAAAAGCGCATAAATAAATGTACGTCTTACCTTCTACTTAGTATTGAAATTGATGCCACTAAATACTGGTCTACAGGAGTGGATAAATACATTGTATGTTAAAGGGAAAATATTTTAAAAATCACATATAAATATTGAAATATACCACACTACCACAAAATGCAGCCACGCAGGCATTTTTACCCCAACCCAAAAGAAAAACTATATAATATCATAATGTGAAAAACAATATTTAGAAAATGTATAGACGGGACATTTTAATTTACCAATATACAAGCAGTGATGGACAACTTTAATTACATATTTTTTTTAGTAAAACGCATAAAAAAAAATACGTAGTGCATTCTTGGGCCTTTTGATCCACAGTCCCTATGTCTTCAAATAGGCCTTTTCACCTCTACCGGTCAACTATATAGTATAGGGTGTATTGCGTGGTATAATATATAAAGAACTCGCGTACTCACCTAAGAGCCTGGGCATGAGATCTCTGGACGACATTACGCCGCAAGGTTGATGGGCATTGATCATTTGCTGCAGTGGTGTGTTTTTGTTGGACGCGCCGGACGGTCCGTGGTGCATCGGCAGTCCACCAGACGACGATACTGCTGCGGCCACAGCGGATGGACCGTCCGTGGCCACGCCCGGCCACATGCCGTGTGGGTGTGGTGGCCACGGGAAAGACGCGTACGGGTGCGACACCTGGTACAGCCCGTACCCGGCGGCCCGCGCGAACTCGGCCGCGGCCCTCTCCGCTGCCCTGTTCCGCAATATCCGGTTGATGCTGCTCACCGATGGCGCCGTACCGTTCGTGCACACTCCTGCAAACATGCACAAGACATTGCCGTTCAGACAGGTGACAATATAATAATATTTTATCATGCCGTGATCGACTTAGAATCATATACACGCGCGTGGTATCTATACTCTATATAGTACATCAGTGGTTCCCAACTGGTGGTCCGCGGACTCAAGTGGTCCATGTCCAAGTCGGACATGATAGGTACATGTATATATTTTATTGCTACGAAATGGTTAGGTATATTATACGATTAGTTTTTCATTTGTATATAAATTTATACCTTTACCGATTGCTATCTTATGTTAGTATAGGTACCTATATAAACACTGCAATTTTGTAAACAAAGCATTTTCTCGTTCGATATAAACATGTATAATTACATGTTATTATATTATTAACCATCAACATTTTATGTTCCATTTTTCGTTTGTTGGAGTGAAATTTAAAATGCCACCGAAAAGGAAAGACAAAGACAATAGTTGTTATATTAAGTTCATATATTTTACCAATATTGCAGTCAATATAAGAAGATAGGACCACTGCAGTGCAGAGTTTGGGATAAGTAGCAATTCTAACCAAAATGGTCAGTTCTAAATCAAAGCGAGCAATTGTAAATACACATACAATCAGTACAACAAGTACCTAAAATACGTGAAATAATTTTTTCACCCTCATAATTAAAAATACGTAGGAAAGTTTTAAAAATTTCTTAGCGTAATCTATTCAACAGTGTGTGTGGTTTGTATTACATCCTTCAGTAATGATGCACTGAAATTAGCAACGCTTGAACAACATTTTAAGACGGTTCAGCCAAAAATTGAAATGTAAGTTGCCTATCTCTTGGATGCATTCGTCCATTTAAATCAACTAAGTTTGCAACTGGAGGGCCATGGTAATTCTACTAGACTAAGTAGATAACGAGTAATAATATCGTCGCTTAAGAACTCTAATGACAAATCTCATTTTTCCCAACTTTTCAGGCGGAACAAAAGACTGTTTCATTGCTGGGATGTTAGTATTCTTCTTTTGTAACTTTAAAGTTATAAAATACTACTTTTTCTCAATCGGGTTTCGTTGATTTTGATAAAAAAAAAAATGTCAAACTATTATAATATATTTGTATTGTTTTTTTTTTTTTATTCGTAAATATTTCAAATATTAAGCTGGTAATAAATTCTAAGAAGAGAAAATACCAAAATATTTGTGAAAATATTAGTTTAAAATGTATATTAATTATTAATATTATCAAGTATAGTAATAAAACTATAGAGGAAATAGATACCTACTATGTTTGATTATTTTAGAATTTTATAAGATGCGTAGTTATTTATTATATAGGTTAATATTATAGCCATTTATAATGTTAATTCTTCATTAAGTACCTATTCGTTTACTATATCTACTCTATAAGCCATCACTTTTTATACGCGTACTATATTATATAGTTAGTATAATAATAAATAGATTTTTTTTAAATCTTTTATTTGTTTATACAATTTTTTTTTTGTTAATAAATATACGAATATACCTACAAACAAATGTTTTTGAAAATATTTAAAACTTGGTTTTTTTACTACAACCAACGATTTACATTACTAGGTCGTGGACATTTCATGACAACCCGTAATTCATCGGTCGTATATTCCAGACGGACCTCTCACAAAGGAACACTTTGACTTGGATGTTTGGAACCGGCCGCTGTAGTCGTGCAACTCGAGTATGTGTATATTCATGTTATTATTATATACTTATAATATATTCTGCTCAACAACTGTCTATTTATAGGTAGTTATATTATTCCCTTCATATTGCAGGTGTACCTATATAATATGGTTGCGTAATACAACATTATAGGTACCTATACTATTGTTTAGGTTGACATGTGCCACCGAATCGAGCCCACACACGATCTAAATGATTTCGAACGATATAGAATAATGTGTTATGCGTATTACTATTGTAGGTACCCGTAGAGTGTAGTCAACAAATTATAAGTGATATTCCTTCAACGGTAAACAGTAATCATCTCGAAAAGTGTTATAGTTTTCGAAAATATCCTCGTATACATTCTGAATTCATAACAAAACATATTTTTTTTTAAATGTTTTTACTTTATAAAACATATAATAAAATGTTTCTAATTTTCTTTTTCTTTCTAATTCTAATAATTCCTATTATTAGTTTTAAATAATTAATAATAATAATATTGAATTTATTATATTTAATAAAATCTACTTATTTGCATGTAATACTTTTATAAGAATCTTACGTTAAATTGAATATCTAATAATAATAAAAATATATACATATAAATAAATGTAATAGGTAGGTGTAATAAACTAAAACATATAGATTTGTGTTGACAGAAAAGGCGTGACGGTAAATTGAATAACAGGTGTACCTATAACATATTATTATACTTAACCAGTACATACCAACATATGTTAAAATGTTTATGGCTGAATAGTATAAATTTATAATGACATTTAAATAATAAAAATAATTCCTAAATAACATGATATAGTTATCAATCAGATATTATCATATGTTGGTACCTATATATTAATAAAATTATAGTTGTTTAATTTCTTTTATAATACTTCATACAAAGAATGCTTATCGACATTAAATTTGTCCTCAAATTATTGATAGTTACCTATTATTTTGTATCTTACCCATCCCACTAAATATAAATGATCCTTCACTAAAACAAATGTCATAATATTATAATAATATTCATAGTGCATGGCATATATTTTATACCATGATCATTTTGGACCAAATTTTAATCTGATAATATATTAATAACTTGGCGAGCATATTGAATTATTCCACTATTTTTATATACATATCAGATAAACATAACTTTAATAATTTTGTACCTATGACAGTACTATTGCATACCATTGAAATACTTAAAATAGTCAAATAAAAAAAAAAAGTTTGGAATATATTAAAATTATATAAACTATACAGCTTATATGTATAGATATGCAAAATGTTAAGCACTTATAATTTTCATTATTATATGTTTTGTAATGTTTTATAGTTATAACTTATTGCAAATAAGTACCTAATTGTCATAATATATTTTTAATTACATTTTGTTTAATATAATATTATCTTAACTCATTATCAAGAATTAAAATAATGTACCTACTTACTCATAAACATGTAACTCGTTTCATATAAAAATGGTTAGTGTAGCAAAGATCTCTAAAAATCCGAAAAAACAATCATTATAGAACTAGGTATTATAATAGTATATCGTATGTAAATATATTTTAAAGTTTAATTATTTATAAAATAAACTTAAGTTAGATATTTAGAAAGTAAAATTAAGTTAGATATTTAGAAAATAAAATTTATAAATTAACTTTATTATAACAATCAATAGAAAAACCTTATAAAATGTAAGTAAATAACAAAAATTAACAAATTAAATATAAAAGGTACGACATTTTCATGAACAATATTTTTTCCAAAGAAGAATCAATAAATTACTTTACATATCTAAACAAAGTTATGCCGAGCTTAAGTACACTAATCTGATAAGAAAGCAACATTATTTTTTCTAAAAAATCGGTGACAAATATGAATTGTGAAACAAAATGGAAACAATTCTACTACATTATCCAATCAGTCGACACAATATTCATGTTTCTAGAGACGATATCGTGTATACACGAAAGCGATATATGCATCTAAGAGTTTCTGCTTTGTTCTTGTTCTCGGCAACTTTTGTTTATTTAGTGTGAACAGATGTTTCTACGCTCTACATACTACATTTTATATTTGAAGATATAAAATTAATTCATATAGGTAATCGTTATTATGTCTCATATTTATGTTGTTCAAAAAATGTATTATATGGATTCAATTTTTGTTATATCGTTTTTGATTTAAATTTCAAACGCGTAATGTGGATTGCGGTTTGTGTGATAAAAGCGGTCTAATAATCATACGAAAATTGGCCCGTTTAAAGCGATAGAAATTGAAAAATTATAGAAAATTATAAAAATGATAGTCGTCGCTGGTAAAGTCAAATCGATCGAATTTTCACTAACTCGCTCTCTCTTTGATCCGCAATTTATCGAGATGTACCTATATATACCGTGTAATACCTATTACATTTTTGTAATCCTCCCGGTCATTAAGAAACGGTCAAAACGAGCACAAGTGAGATAGAGAGAGAGAGAGATAGATACAGAGTGATACAGAGACAGTGTTTGAGCGAATGAGACGAGAGAGGATTTTGACGATTCAAGTCCATTCAAGTGAACGTTTTCCGACCAGCAGCACCCAAGAAGTAGCTTGTTCGCTGACGTGACTGACAGACGGCACGCCACAATATAATAATTTCCATTCTGTTCGGTTCACACGGAAAACATAATCCTTTTATGCCGTCATGTAATTGGTAAAATGGAAAAGATAAATTCGTTACCCGTTGTTATATATATTTGTCGTCGCCGATCGATTTGACGACTGCGATAATGATGACGACAATAATAGTGGTAATAATAATAATAATATTAATAATAATAATACAATATAAATGTTGAACAACCACTATACACGAGTATTCTGTGTATAAATGACACACACACACACACACACCAACTATTGCCGAGTACACGATGTGTCCATGTGTAAAAGAAAAAATATTATGATGAAAAGGAGATAGAAATGCGCCTTCAAGCCCACGCCGAATTACCGTCGGAGGCGTACAGTGTACAATGCGTACATACGTATATATGGGTACTATTGCCGTACACACGCCGAACACCCATTGATCCCCATGACCAATTTAATTACGAACCTGCGTCTGTGTGATGTCGTTTTTAAAAACGATAATATGTTTCAATGATTCGTTACGAAACAACGTGAACGTAAGATAAACGTCGACTTGGCGAGTCACGTAGGTACCAGACTATAGAAATACATAATATACAATATTATTATATAGGTAGGCAGGTATAGGCAGGTACCTGTATATAATATAATATACTTAAATTATGGGCATATTATGTGCCTAAACATCTATGATATCGTCCGACAATCGTGACACGTCTACGGGTCGCTAATATAATAATAATAATGTCGACAAATGCGAATACACGTAAACACGTAGGTAGGTCGCAAACGTTTGTAAATTATGCAGCTGATCTGTTATTTTTCAACGTTATAATAACGCCATGTCTTACAATACATATTTGTTTCGATTTATCGTTCAATTCTGTATACCTAAGTATAGGTACACTACTGCAATACCTAGGTAGGTATACCTAAACCATTTACATTTGAATAGGTAATGTCTTCACCCAGCTGCTTATGGTGTATTGTTTAACACATTATATTTTCCGTTCAATGTCCCTTTAAAGTATTTCGATTTTATAACGTCAGATATAATATTATAATGCACCTACATTGTGTGTGTGTCTCATGTAACGGGATCAGTAGACAATAGCAGATATTTAATATTTTAATATTTTAAATTACGCACAAAAACTAGTGTAATGCTACATAATAGTAAGCTTAATTGTTTACAATCATCATAATAGGTTAAAAACGAATCCCCGTTTAGTTATTATATATTTTAAAACATATATCTGTAATCTGTATGTTAACTTTTCATAAGAGTTAAAAATTGTGCAGTGAGTTTTAGATAAAATTGTTTCAATATTATTATTTTAGTTTTTTATATATATATATACATATAAATATCAAGAGTATGACTACTTTAAATTCATTCTTATGGAACGCATAAAACTGTGTTTGAAGTTTTGTATACATTTAAAATTATTAACAAGAGGTTCAAATTAAGTGAATGAATAGGCGCAGACAAAATAGCGGTTAACAATAGGATGGTTCGTTTTTAGACCCGTGCTCTTTTTATTTTTACTCGTTTGGTCTGTAGGTGTAATTATTGTAAAATAAAGACGAACATTTTTGTATCAGAGTTGAAAGAAAATACCTAAGTGTTAAACTTATTTGAACACAATTCTATGTGAATAATAAATAAACCAATATAAATCGATACTTGTTTGTGTTTAACAATTTCAAGTGATTGCTAGAATATTTAGTTTTTTTAATAACAGAAAATATGATCAGTTAAAAAATATTTTAAAAACAAGAAGTTAGACGATACTGTCAAATGTAATCATCAACTATTCTTATAATACATTTTCACAAAATCATAAAATGTAAAGCTAGTAAGTAGACAGATATTATATCGATAATTGTAGTGGCTATTATAAGTAGTCGCCGTAATTAAGTGATCTATTCTCATTCGGTTATTAAAATAATTACTAATCTAATATACATAATATTAAAATATTAAAAATATATTATCAACCACATCCATTTATATGGATCAAAAGACGATGATATTCATTTTGTATCGATTGTATAGTTTATATAATATTATACAAGCTACATACTACAATAATGTTATTATTATTACCTTCAGATATGAGCTTTTCGCGAATTTCCCACGCGAATATCGTTGGATTTTCTCGTTTGTAGAATTCAATTTTCGATACGACTGCCGGAGTGGCAACCTTGGGTTTGCTTCCACCAATCAGTCCGGGAGGTCTAAGGGTTCCTGCAGATAATCAACAACGAAAAGTCAAAAAACGAACATTATATAATTTAATATTATGGTTAAACATTTAAAACATTTCCAGTACAACGAAAACAAACGTTTAAATTATATTTATCGAATCGCGTTCGATAGGATTCTTACGAGTTATGAACTTTTGATATATACATTATACTATTGAATAAATATATAACTTTAAGCCAATCTACAACTATAGATTATTTAAAAAATATAGGTAAGTTGAGTTAAATTGATTGGTAGCTAGCATTGTAAAATTCGTGTTTATATTTAAATAGTACGTCTATTGTATCGTATATTATGATTTTATGCCATTTCAAATTTCCACATTAATTAATTGTATAAAATAAAGAATAAAAATCGTTTATAACAAATACATTATCATACCCATTCAATTTTTCTATAACTTTTAATCGATTTCCACTTAGGTATTAAATTATATTTTATAAGTATAATAATTATAATATGTCATATTCATAATCACGCGCGTTGATACATGGTTTGCTGAGGAAGGCAGAAAATATGTAATATTATACTTTTTGGCGATTTTTCTGGCATACAACTACCTATATATTATAGCTGTGTATGATCAATAGCATAACCAGGGGGGATTTAGTGGATTAAATCTAATAAAAGCCAAAAAATGCATTGAAAGCTTTTATATCATGACGTAACTAATTTTCTTCTACTTATCTCCAAATACCAGCTACACTTCACGTAACTACAGTGACCGGTAAAGGGTCATTTTTTACACTAAAATGTTTAAGACATTAGAAAGTAGAAACACTAATAGAGAAAACAGATTGAATAATTGAATAGCTTATAGCATTGCAAAATATTTATCGTGAAATAAACAATGGAAATAAAGTTCTTAATGAATTTACTAAAGACTCCAGAAGAATAAAATTTATATAATTTATAATTTAGATACAAATAGGTTCGTAAATATGTACCACTGGTTATTAAAAAAATACATAGATTAAGATTTAAAAAAGCTTTTATATTTTTACCTATTATTGTACTAGGTACTGTGTATATAATAATTAGGAATAATTTACGTTTACAAATATCATTATCCGGATAATCAAATGTTTATTATTCAATTAGGGCACAATAACCGGTAGACGTTTGGTAAAGTTGGTAAGGTGCTTGGTCCAGAGTGCTCATATTACACGTCATGTCTTAACATCAGATTTGTTTACCCCCCCTCCCCTCCTCTTGACTAATTCCTGGGTACGCCACTGTGTGTAATATATATGCTTACCTGTACTAGTGTACTATATAGTATTAATCATAACTATAACGTCCATATAACTATAATATATTATAACTGTAACACAATTAATCAAAGTATTTTTTTTATAAAAACGTATATTGTATTTTAATATTACAATATATTATTATGTTCTATTATCCGTAACATTACCATTATTATACGTCAACAATTTTGTAGGTACCTATGTATACATATCAGATAATATATCATATGATTTTTATGATTTATATGCATATAATAAAACAACAGAACAAAACGCAAATCGTGATCGTTGCACACGAACACATGTTAAGCTTCGAACAAAAATGTCAGCTCCTCCGGTGGCTACATAGACGGCTACCGTTTGCAGCGAAATTCGATAACGCTGAAGTGGAATCGCGCGCTCTCTGAAAACATTGCGACGCAGAAAACCATCAATGCGCTTCAGAGTGTAAAAAAATGGGCGCGTGTAACACACACACACACATATAATATATTGTAAATGAAAGCCGACACCGAGATATTTTTTGAAATCATAATGCTATTCAGACTTTCATTCCGTAGAAAAAAAAATTGACTGAGTAATAAGTTTTTTATTCTTATTGCCTATAATAATAATGGTATAATATATTATATTATTTAATGAACAGTTTAAATTTAACAGACCGTTTGACGTGATATTGTGTACCTACGTCAATGGTTCGTATTCATATTATATTATAATATTATACACAAGAAGCCATATGGAATCATGAAACAGTGCGTCGATATAATATAGGTACTCCGTGTAACTATACTATTATTATGAACGTACAATAGTTAAGAATCGGTGTTCGTACGATAAGTAGGTATAAACAAAAAAAGGCTTTAACACGTCAAAAAGTTTTAGTTAAAAAAAAAAGGTTATTTTTTTGAAACTAGTAATAACATAACTACTAGTTAGTATTAAATAATATTAATTGTCTAATCAGGTCCAGAACTTAAACTAGTTTAAGTAACTGAGTTTTTTTTTCAATTGGCTTAAAAATATTCCATCAAGTCCACATAAAAAGTTATTTTAAATTGTTTCATTGGTTTTATTGTTATGCATTACCTACTGTTCGTATACACTATACTGTATATTATAATGTTTTAATTAAAAATAATCTATTACAACAACTTCTGTTGTTTCGTAATAAATAATATTAAAGGTAGGCTCCACTAAATTAAAAAAATTGATTCACTTTATTTTATACGAAAAACGATTCTGAACGGAGACGTTGTGTCAGCCTAGCATACTTTTTTAAATAATCTAATTTAATAGTTTAAAAAAAAAATTTATAAAAATCGAAATTATCTTATGGCTATAAATAGTGTAACTTTCCAGTGAACTTTTTCTTTTTGATAGAGGTAGTAAAACTTGTTGAAAACCTACTATTAATTTATTATTATAAAGATAAAGATATACAAGTATAACCAGTAGGGAAAACTTCAATATGTTGTTTGTCTTAAGGGCCATTAACAATTTCAACTTCCTTTCAAAATCTTAAACTATATACGTCACTGATGACAATACGCGCGTATTATGCACATTATGCGTAGATTCAAAATGAAAAAATAGTTTCCATTTCATAGGTTATAACTTATAACTACCTAATCGCGTGTGGGAACGATATTCATTGCAGAAACAATAACGGAGACGACTTCTGATAGTGGATATTCGATGTTATGTAATTTGTAATGTTTATGTATACACATGCCGGATTATCGCCACATGCATTTAACATAATATAATAAACTATACATTATTATATAAATACTTATAAGCTAATCTAAAAACGAAATCTCTTCCAATCCTTTTGCGTCTCCATTATAGAAGGACGAGCTTTTGAATAAATCCTGTGACGCTTATGCAAATATATTTTTGACATTCAATGTACCTACTATCTATGAATAAATATATAACTAACACGAATATAATCTTATAATATGCACGTCAAAAACGTTGGTTTCATACAGAAATCATTTCGATGCATTCCCGGTTCTGAGACATTTAGTTTTAATACATACATAATATAAATTAATAATACAGTAAAACTTCCATATATACGAAGCCTCATATGAGCAACCAAAAGAATTCGTATCTTAGAGAATTTCGTTAAATAGAACTAGGAGATAGATATAGATCAAGGAAAATCTATGAGTCATACATAATATGATTATGTTAATCAAGTAACCATGACAACGACAACGTCTACTTTAGTTAGTTACTAAGACTTTGTTTATAAGTCTTACTTTTTAATTTGTATCTGTACCTATGTGAAGGCTAGATAAATATTTGGGGGCGCTTAGCCCTCATATAATCGAGCCTATGCACCTAAAATTTGAAATTTTCATTAACTTTATTTAATTGACAATAATAAATAATAAATGGAAATATTGCACAGAAAATCGTACGTAATCGTCTTGTTTTTGGGATCATTTTGACAATCCATTGTTTGATCCAAATCGTTCGGAATCGAGTTCCAAAAAGATATAGCGTACGGAATCGTGCTTTACCGAGTTAGAAAAATATTATATTTATGTTAAAAAAGATTTAAGTTTAATTTAATTAAATTTTTAACACATTAATCAAGGGCTTGCAAACGTTATATTTGACAAAAAAACGATCGAAAGTAGTAAACGTAATTATAACGGAAGGCGATAATCAAAAATTAAATTAAAAATTAAAAACAATTTAATTAATTAAACACCGCAAAACCAAACATAACGATTAACAAAATATGTTAGATATCGTTTAATACATAAGATAGGTAACGCAAACATAAACAATGTTATTATGTCTTTAATATAAAAGCTATAAGTATATTGTGATCCTGACTTTTTTAAAAATGTATATTAATGACTCTAATTAATAATGTTTTTGTTGTAAATTGTTTTAAATTATTTCCAACCATTATAATATATTGAAATAAAACCGTTTCCTGTTAATTAACGCCCGTCGATTTATCCAATCTTAGTCTCCATTAAACATTTTTAACACAGTAATTTTGATGGTTTTGACCAAATACGAAATACCAGTCAAAATTATATTCAATCACAATAACTATTTTATTTTTTTAACCAATAACAACCCTGTAATAAATGAAAATATATTATTTGTCAGTGTTCTCTGAAAAAAATTCTTAAATTTGCAATAAAAAAAATTAAGGGTCACTTATTTAGATGAAATATAGCCTTATATATAGATCCTTGGGACAGTGTATGTATAACTTTCTGATGGTAAATTTTTTTTTTTTAAATAAGTATTTGCAAAGATTCAACAGGCAAACATACAATATTGTTCTTCTTTATATTATTAATAAAGTATAGACAATATACGCATGCTGGCGAGACGTCTTCTTACAACAGACGTTCTGGTGAAAAAAGCATCTATATAGTTTTTTTCCCTTCGTGAGCTAACTATTTTTAAGATTTTGTCGCCCATGGGCGTGATACGTTTGCGAATATTTCGCAGATGATAACACGCTAAGAACCCCCCAAGTGTACAAATCGTTTATTGAGTCGTACTGGACGACTCGACGTGGGAGATACTCGATACTATTTCTCGAAGAAGAATTCAGTAAACGAACCCGAGTGTTTACCGCAGGTGTATTATATTATACACCCGCAGAGGCAGCGGCGGTACGGCGGTGGCGATGCTGCAGCATAATATTAATAATATAATCTAATACCAGGTACCTAATAGGTATATTATATTATTATATAATGCATATAGATACCGAATTTCCGATATATATAAGTAGATACCCACGGCTACAACGGTGGCGGCGCCTTGCAGTGCGTACGGATGAGTGAAAATCACGCGAAAAAAAATTTGAGCGGTGTTGGTTGGGGGGGGGGGGGAGGGTGCAATTTTCGACGTGGGAGCAGACGGCTTCGTGCGTATAATATTGAATAATATTATTGCGATATTATAATATATTATTATTAAAACTCGACGGCGCCGTAATAATAATATCGCATATACCTACGACGCGTTGGCCGTCCGCGCGTAATGTTCCGCCGGTCGGTGTTAGTCCCTTCAGGCGTCCAATTACGCGTATATACCTCCGTATAATGTTATATTGTGCTAAACAATAGTATGTACAATATATAATATGTATCTATATATTTTGTGCCCGAACCTCATCCCCGTCGTACCTTGCATAATGCGACGTTACGATACACTCCGCCAAGTCGATTATTCGCGTCGTTTATAATATTACCATTATCATTGTGATGCGATTTGCGGGGGTGCGCGGTCGTGCGTTATAGACTATATATACTGTATAGGTACCTATATAACATAGTATATTATATAGTAGCGGATACCTATAATACTGCTTCGCTGGCAATACGGGATGGCAAGCTTGTGGTCAGGGTTGGTGGAAATCCGAATGTAATATCTATTTTATAGTACTTATATATTATACTATATTACTAGTTAGAGCTGCAGCTCTAAGTAGGTACCAACGACAATATTAGAATTCTAAATAATATACTAAATATAATAATATTATATAGTATATACGATGAATCCCTCGTGGGTTCAACACGTCAAATACGTTTCAAAATGTATCTTTTTTAAATATAGTAGAACCTCGGTATCTTGAACTCTGGTAACTCAATATAGATTAATATATGGTTTTCGAAATAGTGTAGTGTCTTATACGTTTTAAAATATAATCTATCATAATATTATCAAATATTATTGTTATCTAAGTCTTGGGGGGGGGACACTTAGAGCAGAAAGTGACACTGCACAGAGCACGTCAGAGGTGCTCGTCCATCGACGTGTCGTGCAATACACCGGTCACATATTAGTGCTACAGGTATAAGTTGCGGTATAGTGCGGTTACAACGAAATATTATGCAGTCATGTGTGGTAGTTTTTAATATTTATGCGTAAGATCTTTTCCTCCTCACAAAAAATATGTCGGATGATTATTAATTTATCATTAAACACTCGTTATTTCAAAAAGTTTAAATGATTTGAAAAAAATTATATTAATATATTGGACAATATGGACATCTTAAATATTATAAATTATAATACCTCACGAGTTCGAATAAAATTAATTTCGCGTGTGTGCATGAAAATATATCATGATAATAAAAATAGGATTGATCTGCAGCGGTCGTTAGATTTATATTATTTCGTTCTACCTGCCAGCCACTCATTACCATAATAATATTAATAATTTAATAATACATAAACGCGAGATAATATAATCGTATATCGCGGTGTATAGGACGCTGATACGGCGCCCGTGGAATATGTAAACGCTGGCTCAACACAATATTATAATAATCGCATGTAAACTCGGGGCTAATGTATAAAAGAAGAGGAGGAGATGGAGGAGGGCTACGACGAGGTAGGATTGCGTACATATTGTTGCAGTGGTAAAAGGTAGTACCTATTTGCGTTTGTTTCCAACTAAAAAAGGACGCGCGGACAGAGTAATAATAATATGTTATTCGACGGACACTGGCCTTCGGGTCCCGGGGGCAGCCATGCAGGAAAGCATGCGAATGGTTCGGGAGGGTGGTGGTGGTGTAGGGTTGACCGCCGGCGTGCGTGCGTGTGATGGGTGTGGGTGGGTGCGTTGCGCGAAAGGGAGTCGCGGCGGCTATGTTACCTGGTTAAAGGCATATATAGTCATATGGGTGCGCGCGAGCGCTCTCGTTTGTGTGTATTTAATATTATAATATTTTAATAGTATAATAATAATATCGTTATTGTTGTTATTGCGCGGCCGCTCGGACGTATCCATGGCGACGAGTTTTGCTCGCGTTGTTGTGACCGGCGGCCGTATCGTAGTCGTCCGCAGTCGTCGACGTGGCCACCGTCCGCCGCTTTGCAGTTACGTGCCATAGTCGACTTTGGCCGTCGCCATCCGCTTGCCCGTCCGCTGCGCGTTCGGCCGCGTACGCCTACCCGCGGTGGCAGTAGCGTCGGGGCAGTGGCGCGCGCGCGCTCGTGTGTGCGTGTGCACAAGCGGGTACCCATACGCCATTACGCAATAATAATAATATTATAACGTGCGTCCCGACGCTTGTGCACGCACACACGCACAGTCACTCGCGCACATAACGACGCCGCGCTCGGTTGGCTTTGCAACAACAATGGCCCCAAACTCTCGTCGAATATATTATCATTATCATTATTATTATTACTATTATTTTAATGGATGCGATGTATTTTTATTCGCGTGCAAGCGGGTAGACCTTTGACGCCCCCGCCGAACGCGTCCGACGACAAGCGAGCACGAAACGCGCATTTATAATATTAAATAACATTTTATAGATTTACATATAGGTAATGCGTAACTGCGGTATACCTACCTATATACAGCAGATCAAATTATATATCGCCGGGGTTAGAGGTTAGAGACAAAAACCAAATTTTCCACATACTTTTTTGTGATACTATTATTACAGAATATATGACTTTCAGTGGATTTAACTGATTAAGTGATAATATGCTTACATAATGTTAACCCGTTATATTGATCGTTATATTAAGTCTGTCAGTCAAAATAATAATCAAAAACATATTCTGAAAAAACAAAAATATGAAATAAATTTGAATTGGAATTGTAGAATATAGGCATATAATGGTTAAAAATTAAAATATAACTTTACAAAACAGTAATATTTATTATTTATGGATTACAGTTTAACAACATATTATTTTTTTTTTTTTGTAGTTAAACACTTTATATGGTATATAATGTGTTAAATTTGGGCAGTTTTTATTTTCCAGTGTGGAACACTGGTACTTATAGTTATATGGTGTTTGAATATCCGCTGAATAAAATGATTTTAATAGACTTGAATAAGGGTTATTGAAAATATAAAATAATAATTTGGGGAGCGTTTAAGGAACTTGAGGCTTAGGCTGTATACTGAAGCACATAGGTAGGTACTATATATTTATTTTTTTGTGGTTTTGGACCAATTAGTGGAGGTTAGTTTATGTACTTCCGATGATTGATTACTGTTTTTAATGTTTCTATACCCATCAGTTTAGAAATAGATTCTTTTCTAGGTTCAAAAAAAATATTTTTATATTTTTATTATTTAACAAGCCTATTAATATCAAAATTATACAAAATGAAAAAACCAAAATATAATTTTCAATTCTATATATTATTATATATTAGTAATAATTTATATATTAGTATATATTAGGTAGTAATAACGTTAAATATATATATCCTATACAGGTTCATAACTATATAGACTATATCAACTATAGTAAAAACCCCAATAAATACAATTATTTTGATAAAATTTAAATTGGACTACTAGTAATAGGTATACATATACCTACTTAAAAAGATCTTTATCTTTTAGCATTTTCCGCCAGTAAATTATTAGGTTTAGGAGGTAATTTTAGAATTTTAAATTATTTTAAGCTTTACTGCCTCTCTCCTACTTACATTAATGTATAGGCACTGCAGACACCCCATACATATTAATAAATTGTCTGCTGCATTATTCCAAATTTTTGCTCCAACAACCTTAACTAGGTAAGGTTTTATAGTTTTCTAAGCTGCCACAATATAAATTCCACCATAACGGGAACTGAAAATTAAAGTTATATCTAGGTATACATTTATATTTTTACACCTATTTTAAGACATTTCAAAGAAAGTGTTATTATGCCAGAGAACTAATATACTTATTTCAAGTGGCCTATAGCAATAAATATTTTTATAAATTTTTATAAAAAAAATCACCTTCATGTGACCTTTTTTATAACTGTAATATTTATAGGTATCCGTTGACCAGTGGGGTTAACTATACTGCAGTGTAAATTAGACCTCATAATATACTTTCCGTGGCCTTTGTACGACCTGGGGGACCTACAACGACGCCCCTATTTCATAATGTATGATATATATTAAGTATCTAATGCATATTTTAACGTGGTATTTATGTCGGCATTATCCAGTCACTGCAGGGTTTTAACATATCCGTAAGCATGCGTAGATAAGGTTACTGATTTAATTTAGAATTTTTGAATTTCATACACATTATATACTTACATAACGTATTGGAAATAACCATAGGACTTCCGGATTAAACTCTATATTTGACTATAATATGTACCTAATGGATAATTGGTAGGTACCTAATTGTAACTAACAAAACAGCGTAGCTGCAGGTATCTATCTCTATACTAGCTTATACTTTACATATATATACAATTTTAGCAGCCCTACCCACCTACCCTACTATACTATATTAATATGATGAGTAAGTATATGATACGTATAATACAATCATGATGGCGATTGACCGTATATTGTAATTAATTAATTCGTAAAAACTCTCAAATATAGAACTCGTATTCCTATATATTTTTGTATCACATTATAATGACTAAACGGATTCATATGAAATAATATTAGCCGCGATTAATTGAACTACGTGTTTTCGCTCGTTATTGAGTTAAAACAGGTAAAGATGTATACCTATAGATACCTACCTATCTATATTCGGTTATTTTTGTCTCCGACATCCTTAGCAATACACATTATATACCTACACTCGGTAGTAGGTATATTCGCCAATTTCTCAAACGCGTTTATATATAATTTTAATATAAATATATGACGCATGCAGAGTTTAAGCGACATACGATATCACGTTCTATATAATATTATTATTATTATTATTATAATATCGTTACACGCCAAAGAGAATAAAATATATATTTCGTAAATAGTATACACCGTAGAAGGAAAATTTAAAAAAAATAGTATGCTGTGGCACACACGCATTATAATATATTATAATAATAATATGGCGGGTGCACAACACGCTACGCGCTGATGACGATGATGACGACGGTGGTGACGATGTTCGTTCGCTGGTGCAGTAATCGATTATTTTTTGGTTTTCGGAATGGTCGTCCGGACATTTAATATCTTGTCGACGATTATTTTGTTTGTGCGCGTGATTTCTCTGTTACCCATTCTGCGATTAATTAAAGACGACGCCTCGTGACAGCGGTCGGTGGTCCGCCTGGCCATCGCAGCCACCGACGTCCGGTTGTTTTCTTCCGGCGCAGCGTACGCGTTTTTGATCTGTTGTGCCCTCTGTTGCCGCCTGGGCGACGCCCAGCCGTCATCCAACAGTCCTTCCACCGGGTTTCCATTCTCAGCGGAGTGCAACCCCCGCAACCGAGCTAGCGCTTTTTTGCGACCAAGCGCTGGGTTTCTCTTTTTCCGGCCTTTGGCAGCTGTCGTAACCGCCGCAAACCGTTTGTTCGGTGACGGACGACTTCGTCTACCGGTGATGATCTCGTCAGTGCCCAGCAGCCAAGAACTCGTTAGCGAACAACCGTCGCAGTCTCTGTCACCGTCGGTGCAGAAACTTTGCCCCGAGTTCTTGGAGTCTTTGATCTGTTGTTCCCTCTGTGGCCGACTGGATGCCGCCGAGGCATTTGCGAAATATTTATCGGAATCGATGACAGGTGTCGGATGCGGTGGTAGTGGCAGGAACGACGACGACAGTCCTTCCGCCGGGTTTCTATTCTCAGCTGAGTGCAACCCCCGCAACCGAGCTAGCGCTTTTTTGCGACCAAGCGCCGGGTTTCTCTTTTTACGGCCTTTGACGGCTGTCTTAACCACCGCTACCCCTTTGTTCGGCGACGAACGGCTTTGTCTACCGGTGATGATCTCGTCAGTGCCCAGCAGCCAAGAACTCGTCAACGAACAACCGTCGCAGTCTCTGTCACCGTCGGTGCAGAAACTTTGCCCCGAGTTCTTGGCGTCGTACCGATCGAACCCCGAGTCGTTCTCGGCCGCCGGACGATCAGTCGACAGTGGCCGATCCTCGTCCCTGGACCGCTTAGACATTTTGTTTTCTATTTCCGCCTGTTCGTCGATTTTGACGCCATCGCCGTTGTCGATAAACCGCTGCGAGTTCAGTTGGGGCCTGAGTGATTCCCCGGCATATCGGTCTACTACTTTCGACGTCTCTACAGAAATCGGGTCGCCACCGCCGCCATACGTCAATGCTATGAAACTCATAGCTTTTTGCGAACCGCCGTCATTACAGGATTTCAGACTGTTGGATGATTCATTAACTTCCGATGACAAAGATTCGATTGCACCGCTTATCCGCTCTAATTTCATGATAAAACGAGAAAAACACACGCATAAACGAATAAACGACGAAACAAATATGAATGTTAAGGTTAGGTATATTAAAAAGCAATTATTCTAATTAATAAAAAATAAAAATGCAATATTTAAGTACTATAGGTCTTAGTCGAACGAAAAAGTCCACATATTCACCTATATTTTAGCATATAACTTCAGTTTACCTAACACACATATGATTATATTATGTGTGTTATTAGTCGCTATCAATTGTATTCATTTTTAATTTAGCCAACATGATATTATTTTTCAATTAAATAATTAACAGTACAAAATATAAAAATAATAAATACTATTAAGATTTCCACTAGGGGTATTACTGGTAGATTACGAATATTGACAAACCTATTATATTTTATAGGATGATGTTCATATTAATAATATACTTACTATACATATTTAATTAGTGCGATCTATAATACGTTAATACCAATTCCCTGTGGTTTCCAATCAAATCGTTCATCCTTATTATTTTGGCTGTCTTGCTGTACATGTGAACAGGTTTCACATGTTATGCGTTAGTCTTTTGTCTTGAGGAATAAAAAAAATCATAAATAATGAATTACACCGTCAACCGATATCGTATTACCGAAGAGCAATTTATTTTTTGTTATTCTTCGAACCGCTGCCCATTCAAGAAGTCAACATACACCTGGACCTGGAAGGGACGGTCCGATCGCCAGGCGTGTATATTATACGTGTACGCATAACGACATTACATTGTTTCGTAACACAGTTAAATATACTGCAGGAGTACTATTTAAATAATATGAGACTTAATAAGCGGCAGACAGTCAATATTCAATAGGTATGGTCATCTTAACAATAGGAGCATCTGGTTCTGGATATAATATATAATAACGGCTTCTATTTTTTTCTCATATTCATGTTTATATGTACATATGTGTGTATAATATAATGACCAAGTGTCTCATTAGAGGTTGACCATGATGTGACGTATATTTCCGGGGAAAAACAAACCTAGTTTGTTAGTCAAATCGTTGGACTGTATATATATGTACAAGTATGCGTCGTTTAATAAGAAAGCGTCAAAAATGATTTATATGAAGGGTGAAACAATTTATACGTCAAAATACGTGTTTTTATAAAAAAAAACATTTTTCAATTAATGCAAAATATTCAATTCATATATAAAATCGTTTTTTAGTTCTAAATGTCATAATATCATACATATTGCCATTTGTCAGTTATCATTACCAACAAGTATCAATATTGTATTTCTTATAACGTTTATTTCATTCAAAAATAACGAAATTAATTTGATAAATCTGCAAATTATTTCAAACGTATGTATTAGGATTTTAATAGTAAAAAAATATTTTAATTTATTCAGTTGGTAAGGTAAAATTGTTAAAATTATAAATGCTAAATGCAAAAACATACAGACTTTATAATACTGAGAAATAACGTGTTAAAATATAATAACGGATTGCTTTATTTATTAAATATATATATATATATATTTTAATTACCTACATTAGAGATAACTATAAACTTATTCATCTAGAATTTAAAAAAAAGATAAACAATATTGTACTTTAATAATTATTCGACTCAACAAATAAAATTAGTGTGGTATATTAGCGAAGAAAAGATGCTCCTCCTAATTTATATAGGTATAACATTTTAGAAACTTGAGCTTTAACCTGATCGTCAACTAATATTTACGTAGAAATACAATATAAGTATCATGTTGGTACGTTAAATAAAAGTGCGTGTCGTAGGCTTTGATTTTATTAAATTCAAAAAAGTCGGTATGTTTTCATAATGAAATCGAAAAGTTTTTATACATATACTAATTTGCATCAAATGTGCGTGAATGTTTTAGCTACCTACCTACTGTGAACATTTATAACTCATTTAGGTATATATTTTTTTATGATTATATTACAATATATTTTTGAATAAAGTCTATCATTATAAGTTTACTGTCTTACTCGTAAACATGTACAGATATTATTTTAATTTATAGCCAGAAGGTACGGTATTGAAAATATTCATCACAGCACAATACCATTAATTTAAAAATAACATTTTTATGTAAAATCAATCGACGATAAAAATAGCAAAATATCGAAATTTAAAGTTTGAAACAAAAAACGGAAAGTTATAAAAAAAAAAGAACAATGCAATGACAAATTGCAAGTAGTTCAAATGGATCAGATTTAATTATTATAAATGGGTTATGGTAAATCAAATTAATTGAAAAGCTTGTATAAGTACCAACAAATATAAAATATGTTTGATATATATGTATAAAGTATAAACTATAAAGAATAAAAATACTGTTTAAGGGAATCGATTTAACAATTTTGTTGAAAAAATACATTAATCGTTTGTGTATCATTACATTCATACCAGTTCATACTATATTAAAACAAACAACTTCATAGGTAACTTGTAGGTATGCGCATTCTTGTAGTATTACAGTCAATGTAACTAGGTACCTAGCTATATTGGCTATATTAATATCTTGCGTGAGATTGTCGGATAGATAGACAGTGAGAGAGAGAGAGAGAGAGAGAGAGTGAGTTTTCAGTTATATTAATTTTGTATCGTGGAAGATGTAGCCGATTTTTGTGTTTTGCTATGATTAATTAATTCATTTTTTATAACTATACATTATTTCCTATACGAATGCACAGTCATATCATTTTATAATGTATTCATATTTTTTATGGTGATGTAAAAATGTGATAATTTTATACAGATAATTTTACTTGAGGAAATATAAAAAACAAATAGGTATATAAGTAGATTAGATGAACAAAACAGTAATTAAACATGTTTAAAATTAAAAAAGATCTCTGATCAATAAAAATAATACATAATTATGTTGTATAGGCGGTATATTATATGTTAACTAGAAATAATCAAAATTATATTAACTAAGTGTTAATTCGTTATTCAAGCTGTAAGTATTATGATGTATAAGGTTAAAATGTTTCATAAATAGTAAATACACGTCCGGTAATAGAACGATAGGGGAAAATATATAAGGTTCTAAAAAAAAGCGAATACCGTTTTATTGTTGTCCGGTAGACAATAAAAAAATATTAAAAATTAAAAAACACCGTTTCGAAACAATTAGGCAACAATTAGTAATTATTTTAATTCCCCGTAATAACAACCGTCTTAAAATAATTCATGAACTCGACTTCTTATTCGTCAGGTCTAACAGAGTGATTATATTGTACGTAAATATATCCGTCGGTGTAGGTATGTGTTTTTTTCAGAGATCATATTTTTCTTTCATACACTGTTCCGGCTCGAAACGTTTAATACGAAAACTCAAACAGATGGGTATCATTGCATTCGAAGTGGACATTTACATAATAAAATATTTCTTCTTTGTTCAAAAAAAACGCACGGGTAGTTATAGAAGTACGCCCGGTATAAAAAAACTCAAAAAACAATGCGCGGTACATAAATACTATGCACGTATGGAGTTTAGGTACGCACAGCACTCGTTCATTAAATAATTCCAAATGCCGAAGAAAAAAAAGTAACGAAAAACGGTATAATAATGTATTATTATTTTTATTAGCTTATTCGCGATGGATATACCATGTACATAAGGTTTTTTTCCTCTTCCTCGCGTAGTATGGTGGTTCGGAGTTTAGAAAGGCAAAAAAAAAATCAACGGCTTCGTCCACCTGCACTTCCTGTACAAAATAATCTCTTCCGAATGACTTCTGGTATTGTTTTTTTCCCCCTTGTCGTGTTCGTGCCCGTTGCCAAATGCAGCCGGTCCCCGCCGAGTCAGGCGAAATCTAAAGACGCGTGTTAAACCGAATTCGTGTCGACGGCTAATTAACGCACACATACACACACACACACACACACACAAGATACGCCAACATAACATGAGTTACTATTATATTAAATATATACATGTATACATATTATTTGGCGACAATTTGGCTTTCGCACCTACACTCACATACATGGACACTCTGACAGCCGTAAGCCAACAGCCAACAGGTTCTTGGTTGATTATTATTATTAATTTTTCTTACCCTCGCAAATTACTATAATCATCTTCAACCACGACATCTTGTCCAACTTGTTTAACTATTTGTGTTTAGGTAAATGCGTGATTGCAAGTTATATAATTGACAAATGAAAAAAATATACAATATACATATATTATATTTATATACGATCTATATAATATACACCATATTATTACAATGTAAACGGGTGTATCCATTAATAATGAATAATACTGTAGGTACCTATAATATTATTATACTGTAAAATATTAAATGTTTTAGAGAAATATTAGAAACATTCCCTCGATAAAATGTATGCGAAATCGGCTATTATTAGTTATACTATGCAGCCGCATGTAGAACTTATATTGCCGTAGATAACTAACCACTTTTTATACATATAGAAATAATAACAAAAATATGTTAGATGTTCTCGAGTTAGTTCATAAAAAAAATAACTCTTAACTGGCGTCAGTAACTAATTAATGTTTTATATGAAATACCTTTTCAAATTGGTAAGTACAAAGTATTTATACATTTTATAAAATTATATTATAGCACGTTACATAATATTATATGTATCTAGTATACAATATATATTTTAAAAAGTTCGACTTAATGAAGTGGCATAACAAATCATGTTGTTATTGTATTTCACGAATTGTACAAATGTATATTTGTTATTCTACAAACTATAATGATTATAATATTAATATATAGAATTTATTATATTATTGTTATAAAATTAATTACAAAATATTTTAATATCAACGGATTGTCAACTTGTTGTTGCATCTGCTTTTAAAAATTAAAATAGTTAGCCGTGTACGTATGGTGTGCGCTTTCAAATACTCAGTGAATATAGGTAAATACGTTGTAATGTCGTATTTACTAATGTTTTTTTTTAACAAGCTTTTTATGACCCCTCATGGAAATGTACATTGTAGAGAATCACTATCATGTATATTTACTAATCGAACAAATCGTACCCATTCACGAATGATTGTCAAAGCCCACTGAAGACTTACAAAAATGTAAATGGGCATGATCGAGTGAAATGTACAAAATGAGACCGGTAGTTGTGGTCATGGGCTTAAAAAGTATTGATTATAATATTATACTATTACTTAGACCACTTTCTATTTTGTTTTTTTTTTCAAACAATTTAATTTTGGTTAACAAGCAGCAAGCCCGTGTTCCCTGAGGAGAAAATCGCAGCCGCGTGTACGGGTCAAACAGAAATAATTCGATTTCGTGAAATAATTAAATCTCATGTTAGACTTCTCACGTTCTGTTATTTGCTTCTTTTGTACCTGCAGAGGCTGTACCGTTCACGGACGTGTGCGCCCAACAGCGTAACAAAGTAGTCGACCGGCAATGAAGCATCCCAACGTAATACCTATATCGTGTTACAAATACTCGGCGAATAATAATTGAACCACTGTACGTATGCGAATATTAACATATTTTCAGTACGCCTATGCTGAATTCAATCACACACCGTAACTGGTCGCCTTGTATGCTATATAATATAAATATATATATATTTGTCAGAATATTAAGATAAATGGACATATTTTATATTGAATCGAAATATGAAATAAAACGGTGTTTCTCAAGTTTTTTTCACTATAAGAATTATTATGCTTCCAACGACTAATGGTCATGCAATAATTGTATTGTGCTGTATGGATTTCGGCTTCAACCATGTTGAATATGGCGTTTATAGGTACATTTTTGAGTATCTGGAGCTACATTTTATGCTATACGCACATTCCCCTTGCATAAATATTGTATAATATATAAATAACTATAATTTTTATTGAGATTTTATTTTATAATTTTTTGTGTTAGTTTATAAAAGAAACCATTAATACAGCTATATAATAGACACAGTGTTGTTTAAACGAATGTGATGGTCGTTCTAAAACATAATTTTGTTACATAATTTAATACTACGACCAACTACATCGTCATATATACGGTATACCAATATTAATTTGTATTTTTTAACAAAACTAGTTTAAAAAAACTAATGCTGTTTTTACTATCAAAATGATACGAGAGAAAGCGTTTTGAGAGACTATTTTTGAACATTCTGGTTCTCAATTTTCAATTATTTTTCATGAGAAGGTGTCATATTTAACTATATGAAGTATACATTTATAATATTTAAAAATAGTTAACATTTAATGACAGTATAAAGTGAATATTAAACTAATGATAAACATATTAAATAATTAAAACATTAAATAATTCTATATAGCTGGTTATGTTAGTTAGGCTAGTATCCAAAATTATTATTCTCCTAAAATAGTTGTAAAAGTATAACTTCATAGTTCATACAATTATAATGAATGGGTAATGTAATGTTACATCATTGTTATGCATATTAATAAAAATGTTTGATGCCTACTGCCTTTAAGTTTATTAAGTATAAGTATATATATATCACTTTTTAGTTTTTATATGAAAAAATTTCAAGAAAACATCAAGCTACCATCACACGTGCTTTTCATTTAACACAATGCAAATAATCTAGTATCATACTCGAATACTTCCATAAAATGAGTCTATAGACTCTGCAGGTTCGTATATAAAGTCGTGGCTCATAATATTATATAAAACCCGAACAGATGATTATTAATTTCTTCGATCGTACATATTTATTATATACCTATAGGTATTTTGTATTCATAGATTACGGTACGTGTATATTAATATATAATATATAATATTATGACTATATAAAGGCGTTTATGAGTTATGATGTGATGTACTACACACGAGCGGACAAGACATCATACACTGCAGCACACGTCATATTATAATAATAGCGAAATGCGCTCAAAACTTACCCACCGCGGCGCTAAATGTTCTTGCATTATTTTGTAATTTATAACACATCATCAAATAGTAATGTAAAAAGGAATAGTATGAAGAAAAATCAATCGCGAGTGTATTGTAAAAATAATGAAAGAAAAAAAACCGTCAAACACTATGTCATAATAAAATGCCTATTTCAAACGTCAAACGTTCTAATGGTGGCCTATTACGCGCGTTTATTATATTATTATTATTATTCTTAGTCGTGATAGTGATCACGGCAGCCATGGGGTATACCGTGAGTTGTGACATGCGCGCATATTCGAGGGGCGACAGTCGTCATGCGTTGGCACGGAGAAGGCGGGCAAGACGGACGTGCACTATTATACGACATCGAACATATTATTATTATTATAATAGGTACACGCCGTATTATAATATGCATTATCAAATGATATTACATAATATTATTAATAATTATCGTTTATCGCGGTATACGGACACTCGCAGGCGGAAAATAACTTTATCCGCCGGTTATTAACGTTATTTACCTACAGATATGGCAATATGGGAATTATCGTTATTTCCTATTGAATACCGTTAATAACCGTATGAAATGGGAAATGTTGATTATAAAAAAGATTTCCAACAAGCAATGATAAGGTGACCGCTGAAGGCAAAACTAATTGCGGTACTAACTACTAAAATAAAACTTTATCGGGCACCGATAAGGCATACGGCGTACCTACATATTATAATATGATAGAGGTTCAACATTGGTGGAGACTGGAGGTTACATTTGAAAATATTATACCTAACGAAAAATTATATAAATAATTGATTACACCTTAGTATAACTTAGCGAATAACGCTAATTTCTGTTTAACATCATTTACCGTAACGTATAAATTCACATAATATTTAAATCGACGCGTGTATCATAATATTATACGGTTTTTGCAAAGATGATGATATTTGATCGGTCTTACCTAGCAACTTGGTGACTGCTCCTTGTTGGTTGAATACGTGATGGGCGATTTCCGGATACCCGCGATATCTGTTGGATAGCTCGAGTAGTCGCGAGTGCTGCTGGTGCTGTTGGCTGGCCGCCATGGCGTACAGTTCGCGTAGCGTGGCCGGTGACGGAGACGGCGACGGCGACGTGGACGGTGGCGGTCTACCAGCGACTGCGGTCGTGATGGCTGTACAGGACAAAACAAATAAATATATTATTATTTATTACCTATACATTATTGTTGGTTAATAGATTATTGATAGTCCTATATTGTATTTATACAGCACATTATAATATACCAGGCGTTTATACATATATTTAACGTAAAACATTCGTTATTTCAAAAACTATTAACAAATTTCGGTATACCTAGGTATAAAAATTAAATTTCTGATAAGTTATAACTTTATAAGTATTTAAAGTTTTGATGAGTGGATTAATGCACACTAATAGTTTGTAGGTACCTTGTGGGGTTCCTCTATGCCACTCTATATTCAACTTATCTAAATTTGAAATATACTTACATCATAAACTATTCGTCATTAACAAAAGTAAAACAACTTAAACTTAAACGATAAAAAATGATAAAAATATTTTTTTTTTCAAAAATATTATTGTGCAGTAATTGCTTAAAGTTATGTAGAAAAGTATTTTTTAAACGCTATTATATTTTTTTAAATAATGAATTTTTTTTGATAAAATAATTATATGGTATACCTTTAGGTATAATATTACTTATAGGTACTAAATAATATATGTGTACTATACGATAGGGCACGTGACGCTAAAATAATTTAGACAATATGGACAAAAAAAGTAGGAAACGTTGGTCTGGACGGAAGTACCTACATAACCCTTATATTCGATCACACTCAATATATAATATTATGCTTATAGGCACGCACACAGAGAGAGGCCTTTATATTATGTAGGTGCAGTGTTTGCATACGGTTTTGATCGCGTGTATACGTAATTATAAATGACATTCGATATATTATGTACCTCCGTCGTCGGAGCGATGTGCTTCCCCGATTGGGTGGTATTGTATAATAATAATAAAATAATAATAATAATCTACAATGGCCTCTATAATATACATTATGTGTATAAAAAAATTTTTTTTTTTTAATCGGGAATCAACCGAACTTTTTTATTAGGTAGCGTTTACGATTTTTACCTTGAAGTATACAATTTCAAATATACATATTATGAAATATTTTTTTTGTCTTCAGTATAACATTTACAACTTTCTATATTATACATGGTTCACATTCAAATTTAAAAAAAATTCCATCGATTGTCATTTGTTTGGCTTATAATTTAGTAATTTTTGAAATATAGTTATAGTTTTAAATGCATTTACAGTCACTAGTCCGCTATACCTACTTATATATTATAATTTATAATATTATATAATATACAAGTATACCTACATCTATAAATACATACATAGTTACTGAATTTTATGTAGGTTTTCGTCTTGCTCCGTTCACCTGCTCAGTACAATCCTATACAGTATTATTATTGGTGACTTGAACTAAATAATGTTTCATTAAAAAAAGGCTTTATATACGCACAAAGCCACAGTAATACTATAATAATACATTTTAGGATGTTTTTCAAATTGTAAACGTTAAAAATGAGTTGTTCAAGATTTTTAAAATAAAAACTATAGATTTTAAAGTAATGTTCAAATGTATGATAATATAAGTGAATATAAGTGTATTTATTAATATCATCATAGTAAGTATATATTTAGTACAATCAAAAAATCGTATTTGTATTTAAAAAAATGTAAGTCATAGATTTATTTAGAAAAAATACATAGAATTGCAAAAAAAAATTATTATTAACACATGTTACTTATAGTCATCTGTTTATTTTATGCTATTTAGTAATTAATAACTGAAACAATTAAACAAATAGCATATGGCATCTCATAAAATAACAATAATATGATATTATTATCTATAGCTCTGGCTTATAACGTGAGAACACGATTCAGTCATTGTAGACTTGAAAAAATTAAGGTAACTATAAGACATTGGCTCAACAATAGGGTCTCATGCATGCGACCAGACTGATACTTTATAATATATTTACTTAGCATTATTATTACCAGATTAAATACAACTATACGAATATGAATAATTTGATTACAAACGTTATGCCAATTAATATTTATTCTATTCAACAAGAAAAAAACGTGCACGGCACAGCTTGTACCTACTTATAGTTATAATTTATAGGTATTCAATAATTTGACGTTTTACCGTCGTTATTAATTTATACGAGGCTGAATACATACATATATAAATATCCTTACTAGTATACTACACCCTCCATCTTATAATATTATTATATAGTGTTCCACATATTTTAATAAAATATATTTGGTATTATGATTATTGTTTTACCTATTTTTGGTTCCGAAATGAAATTTTTTTATGAAATTCCAAACCCCGTCGACGATTAAGTACACATAAAATATCACACGCGTTAAACCACTAAAATTACATTACATACATTATACAAATTGAAGCATACGTACTATACGTGTATAATAATTTAATTGTTTAATTTTTTCGGCACACGCGTCGATTTTTAATTAATGTACATTGTACATCATCTTTAAACTGTAGCCCTGTAGCTGGTATGTGATAGGTATACTCATATCAATAGATAACGGTAATTGCAAGACTGCACAATCAACCCTGCAGCAGCAGGAGCGAACGTCTCGTTCGGGATTTGAACGCGGACTACGAGACTGCTATATTACGCGACGGAGAAGAGTTGAGCGGCATATTATATTATTATAATGATTTATATTAAACGCGTATCTACAAGTATACAACAGCGGCAACACTATAAACCGCGTAACCGGTATAATGACGTATACCTACGATACATATACAAATCATTGCGCTGAGACGGTACCCGCTACCTGTACCTATTTACTCTCATGTGCGTGCGTGTGCGCGTGTGTCATTACGCGACTATATAATATAATATAATAATATAATTCGATATGTTTGAGCTGAACGAAAACTATTCGGCGGCGTATTACAATGTACAATATTATGTTATATTGTGCGACATTGTTGTCCGATATTTCATTGGTTATACGTATACTCTATACGCATACGTACCAACGAGACATAATATATATAATTTTATAAACATTATTATTGTAATACGACTCGTCGTGTTTTATATTCGCTACCTATTATCGTCGTCCATATATTTTTTTACGGTCAGTTTTTTTTTGACGTGAATGTCAAAAACTCATCGCGATTCTCACACGCACACGAAAATAAAATAAAAATAATACTACGATGCCGCGAACGGCGGCGATCGAATGTCATATTAATCGTAAATAGGTATAATATACAATAATAATATGTCCTATACACGCTTTTATCTACGATATTTTATTATATTATTGTGTTTATGAAGCCGAGAGCGGTGTTTTTTTTTCCCTATAGTCGGCGGTGACCAATTGACGCGAAGATTTATGTACGGTACGTCAAACGCGGATTCGCCCATTACACGAGGAAATGGCAACCTCACACACACACGTATTGCAACGATCGTCGTAACCGCCGCAATTATCGATTTTCCATATAAATTATATTCGAAACGGATGCGACGAGTGGTTTTTTTCTCGCTCCATAAGCAACCGTGCAAGTATTTCTCTGTTCTATTGAAAACGTCCGATGTCCTGGTGGACAGGTGTGGGTAGAAAATTGTAGGGGAAAAGACAACGTTCGCGCCATTCGATTTGGTATTTATCGTAATATGGCCCCCGTGGGCAACAAATGTGCGCGCCATAATAGACGTACCTACGTACCTACGTAAAAATATTTGTCCAATAGATTGTCTACGCGTGTGTGTGTGAGTGGACACAGTGTAATCGCTTTTCTCTCTCGCTCTCTCTCTCTCCCCCGGTCTCTTTATAAAGCGATATGATATATTATAATGAAGGGCAACACAATAGGATAAACACACGGATCCTCGAATTGTACAACGTCGTTATTATGCGCTTATTTGTGATATTTCACGATAATTTTCAGGCAAATTTCTCATCCAACCGACATGCGAATATAATATATTGTATGTATAATATGTATACCTATTACCTATAGACTTGTGATAATAATAATAAATAATATAATAAAATAACAAATGATCGCAAAAAACCGTAAAGGTGTTACACGCGTGTATCTACCTATAATAATAGAGAATTGCTCGACTATCTTATATGTATAATATATATACCTACCCATTATTATATATACTTATTTATATTATGTATATATAATATATATAATATACCGCAAACGCTAACAGTCGTCACCGATGTTTCCACAATAATAATAATAATATAATAATACACTTGATTAATAGTACCTAATAATAATAATACCAACGTGTCGGGGACACTGTTCTCTGAGATATATAATATAATATAATACGCATAATATATTATATTCACTATTATTGTCATTATTATTACTCTTGTTATTTTTGACGGCTTTAAAATTCGTTTGTAGACCACATTATGCTTCCTATATGGCCCACTTTTGACGAAATTGACAAAATGAAATTGGTATAAACGGATTCCGAAATTACGGTAATTTGCTTGTTTATGTTACAAAATAAAATGAAAACATTTTTACCAATTTATACCTGATTTAATAAATTATTGCTATTATACACCGTTGGAATGACCTCTATAGTATTTGATATACCTAGTCTAAAATAGTATTTGCAGAGACTAATCCAATCGACTGAAACGGTCGTGCAGTATACCTGACAGATAGCACCATCTATTAGAGGTATTTAACATAATATACGTAATATGTATTATGTATTTAAGACCTAATGAATTTTGCTTCGGCTTAATTGGTAAATTGCACTAACACCAACAATTATTTGTTCAATACCATTATATAATTTTTCTTATAGGTATCATTTATAAAGAAAACTAGACTATAAAATATCAATAATACGTGGCCAAAAACATTTTAGGAGGAGATTGTATAAATTTCAAATTTTAACAGAATTAAATAAAAAATTTTCTTAAATTCATTTTTATTATACTATTGTATCTTAAAACATAATCATGGAAGAAACTTATAATGTACCTACCACAATTATTAATAGAGATTATTGAAAGTCTATAACAATATCATATGTACTATTTTTTTGAAAAAGTTAGTTCAAACCTATCGTATGAATAGAAGAAAAATGAACTTCACCGTATATACATGGAATCGTTTTTTGTGTGATTAATTGATTAGTAAATTCATATTTTAACACATTTATTAAAATGTTATATGACGAGCTACATTTGAAACTTACTACCTATACAGGCTCATCAACTTCTCCGATTTTTTTAATTGTAATAATAAGTTGATTTGATTATAATAATAATAATAATAATAATAATAATAATAAAAAGCTGTTAAGTGGGTGTCTTCTGCTGTACAGTATAATACAATTATACTAATATAATATAGTATAATATGATTGTATACGAAATCTATTCTGAGCGGAGACGGTTTGTCAGCTTATGATATTTTATATAATGTTTATATTGTTATTATTAATATGGTAGCCGGTAAGTTGAATTAATATTATTTGCATATTATCATATTTAAATATTTGTATATAATAATATACTCGAGAAGTTTCATGTACCCAGGAATAATATTTTTAAATTACAACATAATATCTAAAATCATTTTTCTTTGTTATTTAATATTTAATTTCGTTCAAATTGAACTTAAACTGACTAAAGGATTTTGTCAAAATGTTAATTTCAGACGCTCGTAAAAATTATATTCCAAAGCATATTCCAAATTATATTTTTTGGGAGCAAATTTAAGTCGTTTTTCGAATTTCCCTAATATTAGGACTTAGGAGTCAGTTACATTATTACTGCAAGCAGTATTCAGGATATTATATTGGTACATTTTTCCTTGTAGTGAGTAGGTAATTACTGATTTGAAACGAAACTATTTATGCATTATAATCATTCGAAATATTTTACTCAAGTAATATTTTGCTCCGATATATGCATTTCTTTATATTTGATAGTTTAAAAAAAAATGTTTACTTCATAACGGGTTTGTCCCTTGAACCCTATACACCGGTTTTATTTATAATGGCTACGTTCAAACCATTTAACGAATCACTTGAAACAGTCGTTAAAGAAGTATAAAACGGAAACAATAAAAACCACGATAAATCAAACCCAGGAAACGGGTGTATAAATGTATCGTAGAATAAATGTCTGCTCGGGGCTGAACATCATCGCTCGGCGGGGTTTTCATCCGCACAAAATCCAAATAGGAAGTCGAAGATTTCACACGCAGCGGGAAGTTTTTGTCATGATAACCTGGGTAATAATCATATCGACGTACTTCACGCAACCTAGATAATAATGCGATGATGTTGTTTTGAATAATCGAGTTTTTTCAGGCATACATTACAGGTGTAACTGATATAGATAAACCCTTAATTGAAAAAAAAAATAGTATAATAATAGAGTCCAAGAGTAGGAGGAGTGATAGATAAGGAGATAATTCTAATGCGTACATGTACCGAGGTCAATGTAATAAAATATAACAATGTTATTATAAAAACGCAGTTATGACAACTACTGTTCATTATGGTACAGTGGTTATTTATTGTATGTGCACTTGGCGATAGATATTGCTAGGTATATGTAGGTATAATGCTATTGTCATCAAATTTATTTGTTGCGATGGGATGTGTGTATGAGTGTGTGCGTATATAATATATATGTGTGTATGTGTGTGTGTGCTGTCTGTCGTTCGCTATTCAAACTTACAAGGCTGTGTAAATCATCAAACATTTTTCCAACACAATATTACAAAAAATATCGTTAGTATTATACTTAATATACTTGTATGCATTTATAAGGTATCTAAATATATTATGATAGGTACCCATTAGGTTTTACTGGGATCTCAATTTAACGATATATGTTGTAATTATACAATAAAATATAATGAAATATTTATGATAGTTTAGTATATTTTATATATAAGTACCTAGGCAGGGATGTATTATATTATGAATCTAGGAAAAAACATCCTAGAAAATAATACTCAAAGGTAAAAATGTCTGAGGAAATAATACTCAATATATAGGTACAAAAATACTCAACAAAATAATAATAATTATAAACATAGTAACAAGTAAATTTACATTAAAAAAATGTATGTATTCATACTTGACAAACTGAGCATTAATTATCAACATAATAATAATTTTAATGTCAACTAAAAATGTTTATATTATAATATACGTTAATTAATAATATTATAATACCGTTGTATCATAATAACTTTAAAAAAATGTATAGGTATATTTTATATTAGCAATAATATTTTTTCCACTTATATGATATCAAATAAAACTGTTAATTACTAAAAAAGTACATACAAAAATCCTTTATATGAAACAAGAATATTAAAATATGTAATAACAATAAAAATATATATTTTTTATAATAGTATTGTCACTATTTTAAATACCTTATTGAAGAAATGAAAACAAATAATTACTAATGTTAAAAGGAAAAAATATCTGTGCATATCGACTTAAAACTAATGGGTCATTTATTTTTCCATAGATATTTTTACTTCTTGTATTTTTACCGGCTACCGTATATTATCGGTATTTATTATTAGCTATAAAATAAGCGATTTGACATAGGTATTATAGAAATTCAATATTTTTTATTCTATTTTAAAAAAACATTTTCAGCCATTAGGCGTCCATATGAGATAAACAAATGCAAGTATTACTTTAAAAATATTGATAATATGATATGAATATTAAGGACTTAATCAATTTTACTTGACAGTTATATTTGTCGAAAATTTAAATTACTAATCATACGCACATTATCTATAATAGGTAGTAAATATTATTTAAATTATCTTCAATTGTTATCTATATTTAAACTTTTTAAAAACGAAAAAACTAATTAAAAAATAAAATAATAATTAACATAAGACAAGAAAGAATCAATAGTCTGAAATCTGAATATTTTATTCCTCGACTCGATGAAAATACGTGACCTCAGGTAGTCACATAATTTCATTCAGGCGTATTCACCTAATTATAATATAATTTCCGTTTGAATATTTCATCAAAAGAAAAGCACTATACCTCATAACGTAAGCATGTACCTTGGAGGGTTATAAAAACATGCATACTACTATAGGATACCAGGATGATAAATAATAAATGTGAATATCGCATGATACAATACATTGTGTATCATATCACATATCGCATGTAGCACGAATGGATTTTCAACAGGAAAGAGTAAGTTTTAATTTGTGCATAGAAAGATAGATTATATGTATATATTATGTACATTTTAAAACGAGGAAATGGGGTGTGGAAATTAGGACCAACCAACGGTGGTTGAAAATAAAAAAATAAAATAAAACCGTATTCACCGACGATCGGGCCATAAATTAATTATTCCAATCGTACCCATTTATTATATACCAAAACTTAATATATAATATAACGTTCCAAACACGCTTATAAGTTATAACATCAGTTAGTTTAACATATCAAGCTAAAAAGTAAAACTCACATTTTTAATCGAAATTCGATTAAACAATAAAATACCATAAAATGTGAGAACATCAAATAACAGATTTTAACTGAAAAATAAATTACCTATAGACCATAGAGTAATCTGCCAAGTGCCGAGTGGTACCTATTAGTATTACCTATAAATACATTTTAATAGTTAGGTAATAAGTATTGAAGTATAATATAGTTATTATACAATGTAAGACATTTAATACTGTATCATTCCGTATACCTAATACACTGCTATAATGATTTATTTAGTTATTTATATAAGCTATAATTAAATTGAATTACGAAGATAACCAACGTAAAATATAGGTAGATACTTAAATTGTATTTTGCAATTTTGCGTTTGAATTTAAATAACTAATAACTATAATAAGTTTTTTTTTTTTTTTTCTATATTTGTTCATTGTAACGACCTCAAGGTCTTTGACAATGTTTATCACAAGTGGGTAGTAGGGAGATCATGTGATCTATTTATCTATGTATATATCACTATATGCATGATACTACCCCCCTTCTCCAAGAGGAGACATGTGCGGTCTTCACTCCCAGTGGAGTGGGACCTAGTTGGAAACCGGATGACGCAATCGGACGACAGCACGGGAAAATGGTGACTGCGTAGAATCACACACATTTTTTTGCACTTAGCTATGAATCGAACCGATGACTGTGTGAGTCGTAAGTCAACTGTGTGACCACTGCGCCACTCCGGCCCTAACTATAATAAGTAAAATAATTATAATTAACATTTAACAAAGATAATATTTTATTTGAAGCTATCATGGTTCAAAAAATTCAAAATTAAATCTTATTCATGAAATAGAGACTAAGATAATATGTAATGTTAACACCACTGAAAACATAAACAGCTTTTACAATTTATTTAAGGAGGTAGGTAATTTAAGGTAAAATAACCATAAATATTTATTGTATGTATTTGGGTATAGAAAAAGCAATCGTTAAAAATATTTTAGTGTTAATACATTAACAATTAAAATAAATGTAATATTATAAATATAATGTTATTCAATTGTCTAGTTCTTTATACCGTATTTTAATTTATTTCAAAAATATTTAAAACATAAATAAAAAAACCGGTTATGTTACGTCAATGTTTATTAATAAAAGCATTGTTTATAGTGTTTATACTATTTTGAATTTTCATGTTGTTATTTTTATTAATGTTCTTGTATTAAAATTGAAACCATTAATATTGTGTTAATTGTTTATTTGGATATAGTTAATTACACTTCGAACTTATGAGTTAATTATACAAATTAATTTTTTTAATTATTTATTTACTTATTCCAAAATATTATAGTATATTTCCACGGTTTTAGTTATCAATCAACATGCATAAATTATTATATATTAAGGTAGGTAACTATTTAACTAAAATTATTTATTTATTTTTTAATGTTAACCATTTATATAATATATATTATTATACTATTAGTATTATATATAATATTATGTATTACTATATTATTATAAATATATATTTATGTATGTTAACATATACATTAATATGTATATAACATATACATGTACATTTATGTATGTTGATTGATAACTAAAATCGTAGAAATATTAATAATATGTATCATTTAAATACATTATATTTAAATACCTATATGACAATTTCCTCTACTAAATTTTTATCATGTTTCACTTTGAATCTAAAACTACGCACATTCGAGAAATTCACTTATGCAGGTACTTAATGCAATTTAAATCCTCAATGAAAATTACCATACAACTATTATAACCTTATAGGAAAACCTATTATTTATATAGGTACATATATCCAATTTCATATATTAATTAAAGATATGTACCAAGTAAACACATTTAGTTAACTAGTTATAACTTAATTAGAAAAGTTGTACCTATCTAAATTCAAACATAAAACAGACAAATATTGTAAGCATCATCAAGAAAATAACATTTTTGCATATGAGGTATTTATAATTATATTACTAATTAGTAATTTTATATTTTGTAATTTTTTTATTCAATGTATTTTAAATCATTAAAAATATCTGTATTGCACAAAAGAAATAAGACTTCATATATATTCAGAACTGATATTAATATTTATTTATTTATTCACATTTTATCAAAACAGATAAATTATCTTTTTCCGATCAATGTACTTTTATCTATAGTGGAACACGAAGTTGTTTTTACAATTATTATTACACTATAGATTAAAATATAATATGCTAAAGATAAACAACGCTAATGTACTGATTGGCAACGATATTTTTACGATTGGATGTCCATAAATTTGAATTTAATAACGGAATAACTATTAAGAGAAATAAAAAAATTAAAACGCAAATGCGATGTAATGCGAACATTATATCTGTATATAAACAATATATGACATAATTATATATCATATTGAATCTGTGATATGCATTAACTATAAAGAGTATTCAAAAAAGTTCTTATATCTAATAGTATGTATTTTATATTTTGTTTAACTTAATATTTCAAATATACAGGTATGGGTATATATGAGTATATGGGTATATGGGTATATATTACCTATGAAATATTCTAGTTTATAAATTGTTTAACTGGTAAAAATGAATAATCATATATTTATTTTAATACATCAGTTAAGCTGTTAATCAACCGCGTATTTATGAAATCGATGAGCTTATATACAATGTACTAAATTGGATTGATCCGAAAAATTGAGAAAAGTGTGATATTATTGTTATTGCAGGGCTTGCATTTGAAAAATAAATACGTTTAATGTTATTTACAATTAAAACGTTACACAATTTTTGCGTTTATCGTTATTTAGAAATAAAACGTTATAAACGTTTTGCATATGGAATAGTGTTAATACCTATTAAGTTTATTAATAATAACTAATACGGCCAGGAGGCAGGAAGTGGTTCAGATACTGAATATAATATTTTCTATTCTAATGATTTTTAAATTATTTCGTCTTGTGTTATTTTTCGTTCAATGAAATTCTATAAATTACGTTTTGCGTTAAGTTTTGTTTAATAATATAATATATAATATAAAGTTTAATTATAATATATATTTTATTAAAATTTATGTTTTGTTTTGCAGTAATTAATTATTTTTGGTTATCGCTTTCCCATATAATTATAGTTACAAATTGCAATTGTTTTCTGTCAAATATAACGTTATTATAACGTTTGCAAGCCCTGCGTTATTGTATACTTTGTTTTCCTTTAATGTTGGCGGGAGTGCTAAAGACATTGAAAGTGTAGTAATAGTATTAACTTTTACATATAATTATATCTATATTAAGTAAAACTTCATACTTTTAGATTTACACCATACAAGGTCTCGAAAATTCTGTAAAATATAGTTAGTGGGAAATCATGGTAAATATTGCTTTCAGAATCGACTTTTTTATTGGTACTTTAAAAGCAGCTAGGTTATAATATTAGAAAATTATAGACACTAAAATATATTTCGCCAGCGGTTTTGTAAAATTATGTTTTTTACGAAAAAATTAACCAATGCATGATTAAATTGTCGCCATCGAATTATGCGATAAAACCGACGTAAGTGTTCGCCTCGGAGTGCGAACAATAAGGGCAAATAAATCAATTAGTCTTCCGTCCCCGCGCGTCTGCACATGTCGACAAGATTGGCACGTTGGAATAGTAGCAGATCGGTTTTATTTTATTTTATTATGCACACCTATCTGTACCCGCGCGCATCGCAAACGTGCGAATAAACGCGTACCTATCGGCACCGGCCGCAGAAACGTATAAACGTAAATCACGCCGTCGGTGTCTGCGGCGAGACGGCGGCGATGTGTTGTTATTTAACGCTGCAGGACTCGCGCGCGGAGAAAATCGGCCGCGCCTCCGGACACACGAATCCAAAACTTGTATTATAATAATAATAATAATAATAACAACAACATCAACACATCGGCTGGGCATGAACAGGTATCGGGCCTACAGCCGCAAAAACACCAAATGCACCTATAATATAATAGGTATAATATAGTTGGTAGGTATATATTATTATACGCGTAGTATTCCGCGCTCGTGTCCGTCGATTATATTAATATAAATTTAAATATTCGGCGGCCTGCTCATCAGTACCTATATACGTATAACGTTGCGCGCATGCGTGCGTGTAGGTGTGTGTGTGTGTGTGTGTGTGTGTGGTGGTGTACAGACAGAATTATAAACTCATTATATTATTATTATTATCCCAGGTGAAGAAGTGTAAAAACAAAATAAACTACAACAAATTTCCACGTTTTTATTTTGATAAATGTTTTACGTAGGTATTAACATGGACTTGTCCTCTTGCCGCCACGCCGCCGCAACCACATAATGTAACATAATATATATAATATATAAGAGAAACGGCGGAGACATGTTGATGGGTCAATTTAAAAATCGTATAATTTAATTGAGTCGGTTTCGATGTATTCTTTTAACTATTCAAATCACGCGGCTGTATAATGCCCGTACGGCGGCGCGGCGGTTGCTGTGAGCCTGTTGCGAACGGCGACGAAGCAGGCTGCTTGTGGTGACGGCGGCGGCGGGAGGAACGGCGTTGAATTGAAACAAACATTAACTGGATTGTATGTTACACGGTAATAAATTAAATGGTAAACACTCACTATATAATATAGTATGGACACAAAGGGGCTGTTGTACCATTATCTGACAAGACCAGTTGTCGCCTACAAATTTCATTGACACCGTTGTCGACGTCTTCGTCGCAACAACAGGTATGTGTTTTATTCTTTCATCCACATCCTCCGGGGCGGAGGGTTACCCCGCCACCGCCACCGAAGGATTAAGTATATGTACACTGTACGCACACCGCCGCCGAAGATCGCGGGTCGACCTTGCCTGCGGACAGTGTTTGTGTGTGTGTATAATGTGTATAATGCAATATATATGTATAATAACGTCAATGTAGCATTTATAACACGACGTGTTAAATCAAAGTGTTAGTCGCGGATAAGAAGAATCGGCGAGTGAGAGTAAGGGACAGATATGTATAATAAAAATTAAACAAAAATGCAAATATATTATGTTGTAATTGTGTAGGTAATAGGTAAGTGAAAATTTACAATTATTTCATTAGAGAAGATACCTTATATTATTATGAATTGGTATATAATATATATTGGCCCTCGGGTACTACCTATATATATATATATATATGTGTATATATTATGTCCATGCACGGCGATGACGATGACGCGTGCTGAATAAGGATGACCAAGTACCTATATTGATACGTCTTTAAATTTCCTTGTATAATACTCAGCCATTTAGTCTGTCGATCGCCAGGCATATCCGATAAATCCATAAAGAAACACATGAGTAGAAGGCTGCAGGTAGATAGGGCAGTTATCAAGCAGGTGCAAGTGTCTCTATAATTTGGGCGTTGTCATACTTCACTTTTTGTGTTTTACAAAATTTTTAATTTGTGGTCCCGTTTTTATTCTCTTTTTTCTATATGATAGGCTGTGTTTAAATTGTACATGTGGAATGTGTATGAAGTTAGTACTTTTTAAATTTTAACCGCACTGGCTAGATTTATTCACTATACATATTTTATTCTTTACGTAGCTCATCGTATTATATCAACTATATCATTGTTATGTGCGTAATAAAAACAATAAAATTAATTTGTGTGTTTGAATTCATAAACGTTTTATGTAATTCGAGTAATGATGAGTATTATAGTGATATCTTTATATAATTGTCCGTTAAGTCTCACGCCATAATGATGACAGAAGTATGTAATATTAACTTATAGATAAGCGAACTGAGAAAATTAATTTTTATCGACGATATTAATTAGTTGCAAGGGCAGAAAATAACGTTTGCATCAATAAATGTCTTAACCCGGCCGCGGCACCAGCGCGCATGTTACGTCCTCCCCACCGCCACCGTTGCGAACACGTTCATCCGCCGACGACTGCTTATAATATAGTTAGTTGTCCCGCGCGGAACTTGTATACGTAATATAATGTTTATGGTGTACGCTATAACCACGCCAAATCGATCGGCTCGCAGAGATATTAGCGGAGTTTCATGAGCATGTTCCGCGATTCCCCGAACGCCTTGAGATTCATCGTCAATATATTATAAAATAACGTGTATAATATTATTCCTATAATGGTATATTATATTTAATTTAAATATGTGTGTGTATGTTTATCTGACGGCGATACCATAAAATAATAACCCACTTCCCAACTGTTAATAACGTGCTCAAAATAGTCTTAAGAACTAATTTTTAGACATTTTGAAACGTGCAAACAAATAATATAATAAGCGGGATATAGAGACTAAGAGAAATGGTGATTATTTTTTTTTTAAATAATAATACCTATGTCAGTATAATAGGCCACCACCACTAACAAAGGCCAAAACTATTTTCACTCCCTATCATAGGGGCCCGGTTGAAATTGAAAATGTTATTGCAGAAATCATTAATTTATTCATTCCACGAATTTATTGCGCACGATGATGGATGACCGACAAGGAAATAAAAAATAAATAATTTTCTTCTTTATAATCAAAGGACTCAGAACAATCGTGTTCCGATAAGAGACGATATGGTATATGTGCAAAATTAATCAGATCGTGTAGATAACGGACATGAATGTATCATAATATACCTATGTAATATGTATATATTATCATATGTATTATATATCATAAGAACGATTCGATGCAATTAATAATTGTGAATTCAGAGTATATTACACACTCCGCTGTTAAGATTCAATAGATACCTACTCACGACTTCGTCGAGAGTTTTCGTGACTAAAATGTTACATCCATCTAACAGATCTTGGCGTTTTTTACATTTTGAAGGGGTTAATCGATTTCGATATGTGTTTTCTCACGTGTATTGAACTTGTCGTTATGTCTCAATAGGTTTTGACAGATGAATTTGACGTACTTTATTTTTGTACGTTGTACATATTCCTATATATATCTATTACAGGTAGGTATAGCTTGGTATAAATAACGTATAATGTTTCAAGATTATAATATGTTCTGAAAACGTTGTTTCTTTTTACATTTATGGTCAAGTGTTTGAAGTACAATTCAATGTTTCATGCAGTTGTAATATCTATACAGTCATCTAACGGAGAACTGCACTGTCAGACAGTGGCGCCTACGGGTTGACTGAATAAATATACTTTAGCAATAGGTAGTAGAAAAATCCAGATCTTTGAGTATCATCATTCAGTCTTGGCGTATGTTCTAGACGATATTAATACTCCTAATATAATATAATAAATTATAGAACGTATTTATATCTATATTTCACGTAGTGCGTAGATATCTATACAACATTACAACAGGTACAGGCGTACATCTAAATGTAATCCTTATATAATCGTGAATTTATAAACCGCATAATAATACTAGGCATCGATAACTTTGAATTTTAATTAAAATACATTTATCGGAACCTGACACCCGTTATAGTTTAACCATAGTCATGACTTATAGATAGTCACTTTTAGATACTAAGATACTATAATATATCAAAATCTCTACGTTATTACTTATTGACATAATTTGTAAAAACTAATATCATCATCATAGAGTCTATACCTGGTAGCAATTCAGGAGGTAATATTCTTAATAATGTTATGGTAAGATAACAATGAATTATGTACAGTTGTAGTGCCAAATACACTTAAAACTATTTTTCAACTTGAACTAGACAAATAATATTATGTTACATAAGAAAATATAATTTTTTATTAATTATTTACTATTTTTACAGATAAAAATTAAATTAAATTAATAATAATAATTATATATATATATATATATATATATATATATATATAAGTACGAGCCAATGAAAAATATCTGGTAAAATTGAGTTCATGTAAGAAGAAGAAAATCAAGTAACATTACCTATATGCAAAATATAAATAAATAATATACCTACATATTAATATAAAAAAAATCTTAATTTTTATAATAATAGTTAAGTACCTATGCTTATATGCCAAAAAATATATAAAACTTAAAAATAAAATAATAATTGTCCAACGATAGATAATAATTGTAATAACCATAAAATATATGTTGGTATATTATAGTATGATATATTTTATGTTATAATATATTAAACTATTTGTGAAGTAAAATTATGTGATACAATTTATAGATATTTTAACTATTTAGCTTAATACAAATTCATTATTATAACTATTTATAGCGTTCTCTAACACTATAATTTTTTTTTTAATTTTTAATTTTTGAGTTTATTCGATTCGGATTTATTATTTAGTTTTACATAAGGAAGATCTTAACACTGGCAGAGTTCCCAAATACCCTTTACACAGATAAGACGTAAGAAAATAAAACTGTTGAAATTTGCATTAGACCTTTTTATTAAATTGTTGTCTAACCACTATTCTGGCGGAGTTTACGATCGTCCATAAGTACACAATGGTTGGTACCGATAGTACAGTATTGTATTTAACTACAAAAGTCTAACTGTAATTACCGGTTACCTTAATGTATACCTATGTATATGATAGTTGTCCCTCACTTATTGAAACTCACTGATGAGGAACATGCTATAATGTAACATTGAAAAGAATTAAGAAAAGAAAAAAAACTACGTGAAAATATTTGAAATGCAATAAAAAAATAAATATATTAGCAACTAATTTGACATTTAACATCTCAATATACGGTCAATATTGTAAAAAACCATTAACTATAATTCTAATTTAACTATAAGTGCCAGATAATGCTATAATAGATACAACTGATGGTTATTTATAAATTTATTTTGTATAGTTTTATTTTCTATTATTAAAAACATTGAATTTAATTGATAATTAAAATCTAATGTATAAAACTGTTTAATATTAAAACATTAAATTAATAATTTTGATAAGAACATAACTATTGGTATATGGTTAGGTGCATTATATTACTAATGCTTAACTATATTGTATTAGTTGTACCAGACACAAACTACGTAACGATCTAACTTTAAAGTATATAAGTTTTTTTATTTAATCTAACAAGAACTATTTTAAAAATATATAGTATTATGTATATTATATAGGTATTAAATATAGAACTCATAATAATTATTAATCTATTTTATGAAACACGTGTTTATTACAGTGTTCACAATAAAATGATTTAATTGTGAAGCATAAATGCAATATATTTTAGTATAATGTAGCATTTAGAGTATAATAACAGTTACTTTGCCCAAATGGTTTCGAGAAAAACCAGTTTAGTTTTATCTTCCTCAAAAAATAATGTAACTGCTATCAATGTTTATTTTATTATACCCACATTAAACAACACATATTTCCTCACTCTATTATAAAAATTAGTAAAATTTCGGTTTTTTTTTTGCTACATGTATGAATAAATGTTTTAAATTGTCATATGTTAATATTTTATGGGTACCTTTATGCAGCCAAAAAATAAAAACATTAGTTTTCAATTTAAACTTTAACAATTTATGATTTAAACGTGGTTTAACATAACTTTTATATGATTAAGATATTTACTATAATATATATTAATCAAATGTTGTACAATTTATTTAGATATATTTAAATAATTAAATTTAAAGATGGAATAAATTATGTTAAAATATATGTAGTTATTAATTTTTTTATAATGACATTTCCGGAGTTGGATACCTATTACTATTCTTACTTTATTTGCCATTGAAAAATAGAACGGATAATTTACCAGTACATCTATTATAAACAACACGTGTGATTTCAATCAATTTTAAAATAATTAATAAATTGTTTTTTTTTTTGCAGAATTTCTAACCTTACATTTTTTCTAAAAGGATTATTTTAACATTAAATCTTGACGATATATGCTAAATTTAAACACAAAAAAAATGTAATATCTTTAGGCATTTAGACTAATATTTAAAACACAATATATTATGTAGGTACCTAAATAATTATTGTACCTACCTACCTGGCTACCAACCAACTAAATATTTATTATATTCAAGTTAAATTAGCTTTGTATACTTTATATAAATGAAAGCCTATGCATTTAATATTTCATTAAACTTATTAAGATTAATACATACGAGTATACTATAATAATAGGTACTATATTGAGTATATAATATATTATTATTTTAATAGTATAAATTATTTATATCATTTTTCAGTAAAATTCTGTTAAAAGTCTTTTATTTTATTTTTTATGGATGTTTATTAAAATTGAACTTTTTTTATACAAAATCTAATTTTTTGTACTTAACTAAGCTTGGATATACGAAGTAAGTAAGACCATTTGAGACTTACCTGTTGGTCCATTAATATTAGATGAAAAAGGTGCGCAAGCTGCAAGAGGCAGTGTCAATTTCATATTAGTGCCAGTTCCACCGACCACGATTGCTGGATCAGGAGGTGAAGTTTTCATGTCTCGGCAGAGGCTAGACACCGAAAAATCAGTGCACTTGGTCACCGACGTAGAGTTGGCCATTTTTTTGTTTGTTGCTTATAGAAGTTCACTATTTAAGTAGCTGCTTAGTTCACTACTTTGATCGTTTGTCCGACAAGATTGCTAATGGTTGATAAGACGATTTACGGAATAATTATGAGCGCCTTGATATCAAAATATTCTGAAATAAAATAATTAAAATTATATTATGCACAACTATTATAATATATTAATATATACATGTGGTGATTTATATTATAATAAAACAATAGTTAGCTGCATATTAACATAGCTATATAAATTATAAACACTAAATAATATTGAATACAATATTGTAATTATATCTTTTAACAATAATATAATGCTTAAAATATATTAGGTACTTACAAAGTCTTAAGTATTAAGCTAGGTACCTTTTATAATATATTAGCCTAGCATTAGATATTTCACTATTCATGAAAAAGAGAGTAATGATTTTTTTAAGAAAATATTTTGTATTATATTGGGATGAAAGAGTTGATTCTTTAAATTAGAAAATAAAATGTCTACGAGTTCACAATCGATATGTACGGTAATTACCAGGAAATAATATTCGTTGGTGGTGTAAAGGGGTTCGGCGATGAAGCTTCACTCTAGACCCTAGAAGGAAAAAACCGTTTTGGTTTTATAGATCTGAAATGAAGTTTTTGAAAAACCAAGTAAATATTATACAAATTTAAGGGGAGTTGATGTCAACCGTTTTTAAGGAGTTAAATATAGGCAATTATATAAGTGTTAGTGGGAGTGCGTTTCGTGTGTCTTAAGAGATCATTAGTGTGTTAATGTGTATTTGAATTCAATATTATTAAAATTTTAAATTCCTTAATATTCAAATAGAAAAATAAAATGTGGATAAATGTAGCTTTCTAAAAAGTGACAGATTTCTATAGAATCTTATTGGCATAAGATAAGTATAATTTTGTAGAAATAGTAAATACACAAAAAATCGAATTGTTAATACCTTTAAAAAATAAGAGTTATTATGGTAGTATAATATAGGTACTGAAAACCTTGTAACTTCATAATTTGATTAATCAATTTAAAAAGATTTAAAAATTAAAAATTAAAAACCACCAACCACCACAATTTACTTCTGAATCTGCTACAGGAAATAATAATATAATATATTTTTGAATCTTATATTGTTTATTTTAATTTGACTAACCTATCTAACATAGCCTAGATTTTCCTACACCAGCTGGTTAATTATAAAAATGATAGGTAGATATTTTAAATATATATTGATTTGACTTCCCCTTCTGCACACTCCATAACATCCGCGTGATCTATAAATTCCTCATCTTATCTTTACTGATTGAAATTGTCATCACAACGCACACATCTAATTTTTCTTTTTTTAAATCCTATAACATTCCCATAATATTCAAAATCTATCATTCTCCACCTAATAAAAAATCTTGTAAATGAAGTTCAATATTACAAGATTGTCAAAATGAATGTTAAAGATAGTTTGATTAAAAAAAATTATATTTTATGTTTATTGTATTATACACATTAAATTATTTTTATATTAATTTTATATAGGTAATTCACTTTATGATTATTTTCTATTGATTAATATCGGGAAGTAATAATAAATGTTTAAGTTATAACATTGATTATTAATCATAAATTAAATCGTAATTTAAATAATAAGTTATAGCTAATAACTTATAATTTATTCAATAATATTAGTACCTATTTATTTTTAATTGTATACTGTTACACTATACTTATTATTAATTCTATCCAACTAAACAATATTATTATTTTAGATTTAGACATTAATAAAATATAAAATGTTGACAGTTTGTATAGGTATTATTTATTTTTACAGAAAAAATTGTATTATGTGTCAGTTATATATATATAACTTTAATTTAAAAAATAGATTTAAATATAAATATAAATCAATTAATTTGTTTGTAAAAAATTAATACATTTATAGAAGTTTGTTGTTATTTTAATTGATTAAATAATTAGTTACTAATACCTACTGTAAATTATTATTGTATATACTCAATAATTATACAGTTATACTTTATGTTTAAACTAGATAATATCATGTTAATTTTGCATTGAAACAAATAAGAATTTGTACTAAATCTAAACCATCATTGCTAACGTAATGTATTATTTAAGAAAACCTATTGAGTTGGTTATTGAGTTTAAGTCTCAATAAAGCTCTTAAATCTTTGAGAGGTAGTTTATTAGGTTACCTATATAAATGTAATGTATTATGATAGCCTATCGATATTAGTTTTTTATTATTATTTTATTAAATTAATAGATAATGACTAATGAAGACTAAGATTAAATTGAATATTTACGTAAATTAATTTATAAATAGTAAAACAAAAATTGTTCAGGGTACACAGCCAACAGTCTCCCTACTAAGTGTAATATAAAAATAAAAATGCTAACTAGGTATTATACTAGTTCTCAGGCGCGCAGTTTTGTTTGGGGGTTTTTACTATTTTCCTTACAAACAATTACCACTAATATTATATCAAGAATAAGTACAAAACGAATTTCAAGTAAGATTTTTACTAATAATTATAGAATATGAATACACATACGTAATAAACACAACGCGTGGCAAAATCGAATCGACTGAATTGATAAAATAAGACTAAGTCGTACATGCCGTACACAGTCGATAGTCAAAATTATTATTGTTATCGTAGTTATTGATCAAAGGCGGTGGCTGACAACCCCATGTAATCTTTATACCTAGGATACGCCTGTACCTATAAGTTTAAAAATAATTTTCAACCAAATAATCCGTTGCCGCCTAAACCTTATCATGTGCAACCATTACTAGCTGTCATGTGCAAACTATGTGTATCTAACATAATAATCAATTTTGAAAAAAACATAATCATTCGCAATAATTGTAATATATTTGTGACGAAAGAGTATGCCATAATAATGTATGTAAGCTAATATAAAAATTTTTTTTTTTATGGGGCCCCAAAGCCCCTGGGTACACCACTGCTAGTTTCTGGCGTTGGTTATTTTTTATTAAATTAGTTTGAACTTATAAAAAATGTTCTTAATTTATTGTTATTTTTCTGTGGACACAATTCTTAGACAATTATCATAATTTTAATACACACAAATGAGTAATGACGTAAATAAAAACTACTTACAACATTTTAATTTTAATACGGTATTCTTAAATAAAACCTATATATTACAAAGAAACTTTTGTTCGTACATATCTAACAAAAACAGAAATGTATTAATACGGTGGACGTTCTTGTACCTAGATTCTAGGTATATAATATAATATAGTACCTAAAGTTATTTCCCTACATAGATAATTATATATATATATTTTGATGTCATCGCGTCGGTATCTATTATTATATTTAGGTGCATCTTATTAACATGGCGTTTGTAACATATTATATGCTGTTTCAGATAAAACTTATCAAACATTATTTGATTTAATTTATTTTAATTTAATAATAATAATGAATAGATTATTATGTGTTCAAATTAAATCATAAACATTGTGTTAACATTAGAAGTTCCAAGGTTTGTGACAGGGATTTTTTAATTCGTTTTTGCATTTCTATAAATTTATCGTGGTGTTTCACTTGTATTTTAATTTAGAAAAAATTCCGAACCCGATTCTATGTTTCAAATTACTTTTTAAAATAAATTGAAAATAAGTTCAGACAATTTCACCTTACTCGGGGGTATTATTTACTAACATTTATTCGAAAAATGTTTCCATGCAAGATCCAACTTGTGCAATTTAAAAAAATATATTTATGTAGATCTATATTTCTGTAATTCTATATTTCTATGTGTAGGTACCTACATATATAATATAAGAACATGGATATGACTTTACTGATTTGTGTAGAACAAGTTTGACATTACTACACATTAGTATTAAAAAAACTACATTAGTGATTTCTACTGTGTAATTATGACTTATACAGATAATATTAGCCATTAGGTATTAAATATGGAAAACATGCATGATGAGTTATTAAAATTACATAATTTGCTGTGTGGTTCACAGGGTAGTTGAGAAGAGCATGTGTGTGTGTGTGTATATAAACTATATGTACATAAATTATTATACAATATATGAAATATTAACGGCATGGAAGGGCATTGCGAACGAGTCTACAAAATATTAATATTATACGGATAACTGATAAGTTAAATCACTAAACATTGCAGACTGGCTACACAATTCTGTTTTATTAACACAAATACATTTTTCTTGATGATACTTTTGAGAAATGTAAAATCAAGATTGAAGTGGGTTGGCGACTGATGAGTAGGTAGGTATATTATATAATTTACTACCTAATAGTAAGAATATACAGATGTCTATTAGGTAAGTTTAGTTTTATAATGATTTTTTTTAAATTATAAATACGTATATAATAAGGTACGCAAATTAGAAACTGGAATAATTAAAACTAGAAATTATATTAGGTAATATATTAAATTCGAAAATTTCTCATCAGATCATAATATTATTTAGATATATTCTCAACGCATTTACAGATTTATGAAGGTATACGCATTTTTAAAAATCTGTGAAAATTATCGTTGAAGTCGGTAGGTATAAAAATATATAGATATATAATCCTATAATGTTAATTCTCAAAACATACAGGAATTTCAGTAAATAGGTAGGCACTATGCACATGTACCTAAATTATAGGTATTTGGTATACATAATGCGTCAATATTTAATGCGTACGACCATGTTTTATCGAATTAAATACAATTATAGATAATTAATGACAAACTCTTGTGAATTTATAATAAATTACAATGTTAAAGATGGAATCGAAAAACGGAAAGATTCAGAAATATAAATGGTTTTATGTCAATCCTACACAATGATGTGATATTTTTATATTTCCATTGTACTGCCGCCGTTATATTATATTGACGAATAAACGGCGCACTGAAAGAAAGCCCACTTTAACCGAATGAAAAACTATACAACAATAATCCACGAGACCGTATTAAGAAAAGACATCACGTCTTAAACGATATGCTCGATTTGTAAAAAACTAAAATAAGAAATAAATCATTTTCTTTGGCGTTATTATACCCATATAATAGGTACTTGCTATAGATATTATATTAATATTATACTTATAGAGAAAACGCGCCGATTGTCGAGCAATTTATTAAACGCGCCTGATGGCTTGATAATACGATATTATTATTACATTAACTGCTCGCGATGCGATAATCATACAAAGTCATTTTCACTAATACGTCTTGTGAAATTGGTTACGGTTCTTACGGTTTCCGCGTAATAAGAAAACGGACACCGCGCCGGCGACCGTCGTCGATATATATACCTATATAGGTGCTTATATTAAGTACACTGATAGGTGTGATGATATACTATTATTTTGATGGAGAAAAAACTCGACTTGACGTATTATAATAGTCACACAGTTATTTTACGCGCATATAATATTATTGGTAGCACCAACTTCCCCATACACCCCTCGTCATATGAAAAATTTTATAATAATATTATATTATACTTTATAACGTAAAGCGTTCATCGGTATAGTTAGGTGGTGGTCTTAGCTCTTATAGGTACTTACTCGACTTACGAAGACGTCTTCCCGGCGAATTCCGATTTACGATCGACGCGCCAACGGATCGTCGACGGGTCACAATAACGCATCACGACGATGGTCGTACGCAACTGATGCGTGTAATTTATATGACGTATCCTATTGGGCTTCAGCTGCGCCGGAGGAACTTTCTCACGCGGTGAAATTGCCGGTGCGCGAAAACCCGACGGAGATAAAATGTCTCGGAAATGTCGACGGTGTTAACGGAACGGGACCGTAGATCGATCTATAATAACCACGTAATATGATTAGAATATTATATCTGAAAACGGACGAATGAACGCGGTCACAGTGGTCGTGGTCGTGGTCGTCGACCGAACGCGTCCGCTCGTCAAACATAGACTACCGCGGCGGCTCGAGTATGATATCGAACGCGAAGAGAGACGCTCGCGAGAAGAAGGGGCGGCAGGCAGTAGTGAAGGCGGCGGCGGCGGCGGCGTCAGTTGTGGTGCGGAGGAAACGGGTCGAAGTGTGAATAGGTAAGCGCACACACGTACTCTCTCACACGCACACACATACACACGCGCACCACACTCGCACACACGCGCGTTAACACGATAACGCTGTATAAAAAACAGGTATAATCCTCGCGCGACAGGTATACGCGGGCGGCGGCAGTCGATCGAACGCGCGCCCGGGCGTTTCCCGCGGGGCACAGGTGTCCTCCTCCTTCCGGCCCGGCTAATCGGCCACCGTCCGCCCATCGGCCCACCCCGTTGCGTGCGCGCGCGCGCGTGGGTCTGCCTACCGCTGCCGACCAACTCGCCCCGGTCGGCGCCGACCGACCGCCCACCCGGACGCCCGCGAAAGTCGAAGCAGCGGCGGGCGCACCCTTTTGCGCGGACTATCCTCCTCCACCCACACACACCCGCTCCAAACCCATCTACGGGCGATCGTCCGCTGCCGCTCGCCGCCTGTTTGCACGCGTCTAATAAGCCCAAATCGTATCGTACATAATATAACATTAAAATAACACAATATCGCATTGTTATTATTATTATTAGGTATTATTATAATAATTTATACCTAAATAGTGTATTACACGAATATTATATTATATTAAATATAATATAACAAGATGCATGCTCGCGGCATGTTTGTTAGTAAAATAGATTTTTGATTGGTTTTTTTTTTTGTAATAAGTACCTAATATATATCTATTTAATATATTATACTATATTATAGTATATATTTAGTAGATAATTCGATGGTTAAGTGCACATATGTGTTAAGTAAAAATTTATTAACGAAATTGACAAATGTGGTAAGTGCTCTTATCACATATGGGTTAGATACCAGAGCAAATACAACATCTGACCACAACATTATATGACGTCACAAGAGTATTTCATATTATACTTCATTTGGCACATTAAAATACACAATTTGAAATATTTATTCTATTACATAACACATTTTACACAAAATTTGTACTTAACACATGTGTGCGCTTAACCATATTATATTATAATATTATGTTTATCGTTAAATCACTCTATTAGTAAGTATACTCACCATTAATATAGATACTTATATACACTTTGAGCTGTAAATGTTAAGCCGTATCTTTAGGTGTTGTATATCTCTAACCCATAAGTGCAACTAGGGGGGAGGGCTTAGCCCCCTCCCAAATCTTGTAATAGCCCCTTCAAAATAAATTATTCAATTCTTTCATAAAATAAAAACAAATCTTTAAAAATTAAACTGTATTTCTTATTTTTTCTTTTTTTTTGGAAAAAAATGTAATTATGTAATTATTTTTATTTTTATTTAAACTTTTTTTTTGTATTGCCTATGATAAATATGGTAAATATCATAAGCTGTATGCTTGTATTCATTTTAAAGAAACAATTTATGTCGGTATGATATAAATTATTTTGTATTTGGTAAGATTATTACACATAATTTTACAGTAGACCTATACACTGAAGACTGAACTATAACATAATATAGACAATCGTACCTATACTTATAATAAACTTATAGGCGTGTTATTATTGCAGTGCCTAACTCTATTTATACACAGCCATATAAATCCCACACAGCATTTGAAAAATTATAATATTTTGTGAATATTTTAAAGAGCTTGAATAATGAATATTTGACTGATAATATTATATAAATATTTTCTTCCCGTAACAACGAATTATTGTACTATATATGATTGCATAAAAATGTTGAAATAATATATTTTTATAAAGTTTCCGTAAAAATATCTTTTGAAAATATATGAGTAAAAATGTTTTGTAAATGTTTTTATAAATTATTTAAAAAATATAAACTTCTTGGCCAAAGAATATAACTAAAATATTTCCTAACTTTTTAAAATATTTTTACCATAGTTGGGAAATATTTTTATGCTGCGTGGGGAACCGTATAATATTATGTAAAACACCCGAACACTCTAAAAACCGGACAATTTTGGACGTTTAAATGTTGTCTGTTATTTGACGTTTCTTTTATACCTTATAGGGGAGGTTTTACTGTATTTATGAGCTAGGAATCGAAAATATTATTATAATAATCGTACACATATAAAAATTATTATTAAAGATAAACATTGGTCATACTCATATGCTCTGCATATAGTATATAGGTAATAATATATATGTATATGTATAGGTATAAATCTATATACCTATAGGTTAACTATACCTAACTGAATCTCAGGCACTGATAATGAGAAATAATAATTAAGTTATTAATTGTCAATACTAATATATTATAAAAGAGTATGTATATGATAGGTATACCGTATACCTATAGATTTTTGTTTTTTAGTGTTTTTACAATGATTCAATTTATTAGAATACTTTTATCGTTATAACTTTTTAAGATTTTAATTAAAATATTTTTAATTTCGTATTCCGGAATTTTGGAGTAGAATTATTTTTGAAAAATGCTGTACAAAAATCTATCATTGAATGAGTATAATAGATAGTTTATTATAGTTATAACAGTAGATTCTGGATTTTTATACATTTTACCCGCCCCCCGGGTATCCGTAAATAAAATTTTTCATCTATCCCTTATTAGTGTGCTGAAATTATTAGTTAAGTAAATATTAGTTTGATGAAATGCGTATACATAAAAGACTAAAAGAGTTTATATATAGTGCATTGATGTGGGTTTAGGAAGTATTTTGAAAATTTAAGGATATTGCGGAAAAGTAATTTTTATGGATGTAGCAGCTAGGTGCCCATATACCTATCTACCCAAAACTATAATATTATCTAAAATTGCAAATTAATGAAAACAATGCTCACAATTAAGAAATCTATGAATCATATTATGTTTATAATAATCTATAAAATTTGGAATTTTTTCTTTGTTATTTTTTATAAAATAATTCCAAAAAACATTAATGCTTTTTATGCAGTGGATATTTGAAGGAATTATCACTGGGTGACATTGAAAAAAAAAATGTTCATACTGACTATCAAAATCAACATATTCTAAGCCTATAAAAACTTTTCAGTATTACATTATATAGAAAAAATTACTTATATTTAACAATACCATATAAAATCACAACACATAAATAATTTAAAATAATTCATTAGTTAGGTAAATTAATTCTTTTTATTTTCAAAAAACGGAATCAATATTGTTAATAAAAGTTAAGTTACTTTTAACTAACTTAAATAATGAGTTACATTTTTTCCGTTTTATTTATTAACTTATGTCTTACGAGTTAATTTATTTTATTGTCACGTTAAGTTATTTATTTTTTTTTTTTTAATTGATCTTTTTGAAGCCCGGCAACTGTGGCCATCAGCTGTTAGTAGATTTTTTAGTTGTGGTTTGTGGTATTTTTTGAAATTAGTAGGTTTTTGTAACACGTGTGTTTTGGTTTTGGCAGAATTTTCAAGTGGGCACCCGTAGGTATCTGCCATGCCCGGATGGGGGATGGCGGCACTTGTTCTCCGGACACCGTGACTTGCCCGAAGAAAAATGCCGCCCGGTGGCTGGGAATCGAACCAGCGACGGATGCGCCGCGACCGACGCCTTAGACCACTCGGCCACCTCGTCCCCCACGTTAAGTTAATCTTATTCCTAAACCACAGATTAAAAAATATTCTATTTTGTAAAAATGAATTTAAAAAAAAATAAGTATTAATAATCCAAAATATTAAATATTATATTAATTAATATAAAATAGTTTATAATAATAGTTATTATATTGAATATTCACAGAAATTTACAGAATATTAATAATGTTGCACAAATACGTAAAAAAATTTATTATAAATACTAGCCACTATTTTTACTAGTATTTATAAGTTTATAACCAATGGTAATATTTGTATTGGTTCATATTATGCAATTATATATATTACATTTAGTATTATTGTATTTTGTAATATATTATAATTATTGAAAATAGGTACTTTATTTAGTTTAAGTCCAAGTATAAAATATTAGATTTTAAATTATTTTATACTTACCGAAAGACGAAAGTCGTCCTGTCGTCGTAATACCGTATGACGTATTACTTTGAAGGCTTGGACGTTTAAACTGTTTTAAGGTTCAAACTTTCAAAGTGAAATAATTATTTAACTAATAGCTTGCAGAAACAAGGACTAAACAAATCAAAAATAATTAATTTGTTGAGACGATTGACGATTAGATGAAACATGTCGCATTTTAGCGTGCCGCGTGAAATAAATTGCTTTCTTGCATTGTATTATTCTATGGATAGATACGGGCTGCGGGTTACGGATGCTACGGTGAACGGTCACCGGTGGTCTCAATAATAATTTTTCAAACAAAATGATATACGTCATAAATAAATAACAAAATTAAACGTAATAAATAATAAATAAATAAAATTATATATTCATTTCAAGCATCGAAATGTTTACAAAAAATCATTGTTCCTCAGTTATTAGGTTTTCATTTACTAGGTGAAAAAAAAATTTCTCTGGTTGCATTTCTGTCCCTAGTATATTAGTTAAAATATCCACTGCTTTTAAGAAAATGAGTGTTTAATTTTTAAAGAATCGCCTGATATCTTGTATATTATTACATTTGATAAATGTACGAGTATATATAGTATCTATTTGTAGGAATATAGGATCCATTTGAAATATGAATTTTTTTATGAAGAGCAATTGAACTGTACCTGTACAGAGTAGTGTTAAACTGTTAAAAACTTATCTTAACTTTTCCGTTCTCGGGGTGTCGCCAATGGGCAACTTCCCCCTCCTGTAAATCAATCCCCATCACATTTACTTATTGTATAACATGTAAATACAGATTGTAAATATTATGTTTTGTTCAAAAAAAAAAAACTTTTCCGTTACCTGGAAAAAAAATTCTGATTGTTCAACTTCTTTTGGGTTTTATATACTGTTAAAACAATATCTTTTCAAGTGTAAATTATATTATATTTTAATGTATAGCCATCTCGACCGGTGTTATCCCGTGAGATTCACAGCAGTATATTATCAAGTAGGCAATCAGCAGACACCGTGCTGTTTGTACCGGTGGAAGACATTAACATCAAAATGAGTTGGTATTGTACGAAAGCGCGAAAATCCTAGATACCTGTGTGCCACACTTAATAGATATAACATTTAGAACTATATATTATATTTTAACGATTTATCATTGACAATTTTTTATAAGATCGAATAGAATTTATTATAGATCGAAAAAATCAACCGATTCATTCAATTTATATTTATTTGAATGTATGTTCTATTTTATCAATTTATTATTGACATTTTTTTATAAGATTGATAGTAACAACCAATTTATTAAAATTATAATTTATTAATTTCAATTATATTTATTGACAATTTTTCCTATTAACACCATTTGTGAAGCGGCGAAGGGTTGATTTCCTCTTTTTGTTTTAATAATATTTTTCAAAATTAACAACTAAAACTACAATAAAACCAATAACATAACCTTACAATAAACAAAAATATATTATTATTTAGTTTATTTTTTTCCTGTACAGATGGCGCCACTGTTGTATTTTTGATATCCAGACTTCCTACTTTTCAGGCAGATTATCCTAAAATTGTCTTTCATAAGAACGTTGTCCTGACAATTACGAACATAAGAAAAAAAGAATCAGCCAAATCGGTCAAGAAGTTTCGGAGCCAACCCGTGACACAAAATCTGGACTTGCTTTTATAGTATAGTATAGTATTGTATAATATATAAATATATTTTTGATTTAACATAATAAAAAAAAGCGGGTAAGTGAATGTCGCTCTGCTATACAGATGTTATAAGTAATGAATTACCGGCAGAAGGGGAAGATGTGTTATTTGTGTTACAAAATTGATTCTCAAGAAATAATTAAGAAATTAAGAACTAAGAGTAGTTCATTTATGGGTAAAATGTTATTGTTTTAAAATTTAAAATTTAAAACCTTAAATTAATTAATGTTTTTATAAAAATAATAGTAGAGATATATTCAGCATAATATACTTTATTTAAAGTGTAAAAAGTAATACAACAATAAATTAGTACTGGCTTAAACATATGGTGAAGTCAATAAATTATAAACGATCATAAACAAAATAGCATGGTAACCAAATAATTGTATGAAATACAGTTACATGTTAAATAACTTATTTAATAATTAAAGCAGACCGACGACACAAAAGCGGACAAATGGAGAATAAGTCTTACAAGTGCGATGTATGTGACATGTTGTTCTTTGAAAGTAACAATTTGACGAAACATCGACGCACACACACTGGTGAAAAACCGTACGCCTGCGATGTATGCGAAAAGTCGTTCTCTCAAAGCAACAGTTTGACAAAACATCGACGCACACACACTGGTGAAAAACCGTACGCCTGCGATGTATGCGACAAGTCGTTCTCTCAAAGTGGCCATTTGACGAAACATCGACGCACACACACTGGTGAAAAACCGTACGCCTGCGATGTATGCGACAAGTCGTTCTCTGAAAGCAACAGTTTGACAAAACATCGACGCACACACACTGGTGAAAAACCGCACGCCTGCGATGTATGCGACAAGTCGTTCTCTGTAAGTGGCAATTTGATAACACATCGACGCACACACACTGGTGAAAAACCGTACGCCTGCGATGTATGCGACAAGTCGTTCTCTATAAGTAGCAATTTGATGGTACACAAGCTGACGCACATGGAAAACTGATAGCAAAGATCTATGATCCAAATGCCATAATATTGAAATAGGTTAAATCATGTTAAGATATCATTTTGTAGCACTGTTAAGGTGTTCAATTTTGTGATATAAATTGTTGTTTCTTGTTACTAAATTTCTAATAATTTGTCATAAACATAAAAAAAACTAAATTTCGTATGATTTTTAACATTTAAAAAAATAAATTGGTTTTCAATTATTTTATTTTTAAAATATTGTATATGTATAAACATTTTGTATTTTGGACTTCAAGAATATTTTCAAGTTAAAAATATTTGGAAATCCATTTACACGGGGTGGGGGGGGGGGGGTGTACCAGGTACCTTATTATAATGTTTATCGATTTATTGTTTCAAAAATAATCATTAATTGAAGCGTGACATCATTGCAGTGCTTTTATTACCAGTTGTAGTCTTAGTCAATTCGTTCATCCAGATTTCCTACGGTAGATTTTTCTAAAATGTTATTTCATAAGAATTTTGTTCTGATAATTACGAACATAACAAAAAAAGAATCAGCCAAATCGGTCAAGCCGTTTCGGAGCCAATAGATAATATATAAGTATATCGGTAATATTTATAGTTGATATACCTATAATGCAAATTACAAAATATTCTCCACTTAATATAATATAGTTACCTATATAAATTATATTATTATGTTTAAAATTATTATAAGAAATATAAAAACCTATTTAAGAATATTGATGATAATTTTATTTTATAGCAATATGTCGGTCGTGGCTCAAAGTAACAGAGAAAAATATGTAGGTATATTTACAAGAAAAATATATGAACTCTAAACTTTATTTCAATAATATTATAAGCGAAAGAAAACGATGAGTCCTTATTAGCAGTATATTTATAGATATGCATCGTTCTGAACATTGGTCTATATATATTATGAGAATAACAGGTGGGGCAGAGGGGTAAGAAGAAAGGGTAAGTTGTTCGTGAATGGAGACTATAGGGATTTTAATATTAAGTTGACTTAGCAATACGCAGGACAGTCTATATAGAGCTGTTAATGAGTTTACTTATGAACTTATGTTTGCTGAAACACTCTTATCAGCTATAAGGATTGGTAGTCCTAGTCAGCACCTGATCATAATGAGGTCTAGCTGAAAAACTTAAAACATTTTGTTGTACCCTCTCTAACTTATCCTACTACTATATATACTGTAGCTTTCAGAAACCCCCCTAAAAGTGAAAGCTTTTACCATTTTTATTGTTCCGAAAGTTTAGGTTAATATACATACTGTAAAATTACTCCACATAGAATCTATTAAAAATGTATTATAAAAATTAAATACTCATCCCTATAAAATGTATTTTGTTAACTTTTAATCAAAACTGTATTATGTTATATACCTATTTATTTATTTTTTTTTAAGAATATAAACCTATTATATTATGCGCTATATGTTTATTGTTTATATAATATAATAGCATATATATAGCATATATATAGCGTATACCTACTTGTTAAATTATAACGTTGGATAAAAATAATATCTGTATAATATGCAGAATAACTTTAAACCTATGTATAGTCACCTAATATAGGTATACATATATAGGAATATATTATATAGCATGTATAATTAAAACCACAATAATGTTAATATTATAAATTATTCATAATTATGATTCTGAACTCATTATTTAAAAAAATATATTACCTGTCACTTGCCAAAAAATATGTTTAATGAAATATAATATGCAGCTATAACTTATACTTCTATAAAACTCGAGTATTTTTGAAGTGACTAAATATTGTTTTTATAGTAATAATATAATATATATAACATCAGCCAAGATATTTTGGATGGTACGATAAAATATAATATGATAGAGTTATGAATTAATATGATATCATTGCATATTCTACCACAGGATAAACTACATGAACTTATTGATCATGACTCATGACCATTGACCATGTCAGATCATAATACCTATCATACCACTCAAGCATAGAACTAATATAGCCATAATAAGATTTTTTTAGGGAACTGATTGGTTATAATAATTATAACATAAACAATATAAATAGAGAACGCGAAATTGTATTTTATAAATATTTATTATTATATTATAAACAATATTATGTAAAATTAATTTTTAATTTTTATATATATATATATTTTTTAATATTGACAATTTCATCTATAATTAATGTTATATTTCGATACGAATCGCAAAAAAACAAAGTCCAGATAATCTAACAATTCCTTGTTATATAATTCCTCAAAAACGTTTTTAATCAACCTATAGTGTTGAAATATTCCTGTAAACAGTGTAAATACAGCATTGAATGGAGATAAATTTATATAAACTTTTTTTAAATATTTTATAAGAATTTTCAAATAAGTACTTACTTGTTAAAATCTAAATATTTTTTGAAACAGTTATTATACTTTTCAAATTAATGAGTCTTACTTCAAAACAATTTTTACATTTTAATGAATCATAACAATAAACCCCTTGATTTAGATAAATGTTTATACAGTTTTACAAATTGGCTGTTTTAAAATTTTCAAAAAAAATTAAAACCAGATTTAAAATTTTTTATTATAGTTTTAAAAAAATAATAATACATTTTATATTATTCGTGTTTCAAACAAGTTAATTAATCATGTAGATAAATAAGATTTAAAAATATTGATTAGTACAAAAAGTATTTGATTTGTTGGGTCTTCCTGTTATACCCCGTATACAACTATATATTATATACCTATTGTAAGGCTACTACACGATTGCGCAGTTTTTCCTTTTTTGGCCCGAATAATTACAACAATAATTACAACGCCCCGACCCCTATTTACCTGATAAAATCACAACACGATTGCGTACCAAATGATATGTGATGTAAATACTATGTACGTATAAATGTATAATAATTTGTGTACAACATAAAATAATATAATATACAATACATATTTTCTATAATTTATTTTCATATACATATGCACTCAATAACTTATATTAGCTATTAATTCTCAATTTTCCTTCCCAATTGTTATACAGGCTTAGGACTGATAACAAATTATCTCATTGTTGGCATGCATCGATGCATCGTTAAAATGTTTTTTTGTTTCTAAATCACATGTACATACTCAATGTATACAGATATAGTCAATATAGTCAATATTTTTTTTTATTCATATTAAAATAAAACATAATATGAATCATATTAATCATACATTTTCCAATATGTAATTGTATTTAAAAATTACATTTGGTGATTAGCACAAAAATGTGGTCCCGTTGCCTGCAAATTATCATTCATTGATGTTTTATTATTTTTACATTTTTCCCAAGTATCCGTTATATGTAAATGTAATGTTGTTTTCTTGGTCTATTCGTAATTTATTTTTTTCATTACGTTTAACACTATTTATTTTTAAATATGTTTCAGTTTGAATACCTAATAATATTTTTGTTACTTGATCTATAGATGGGTGCGAGGACGCTAGGTATAAAACTACGAATTATAATGAATAGGTATGAAAAGATTCTGGACTATTAGTTGTTCTAGCTTTATCTAATGGTTTATCTGCCCATAAAGTTGGTGGGAATTGTGCATCAGTTTCTACATAGTTTTTAGGTAAATAATCGTCCAAAATTAGACGTAGAAGAATTTTCTATGTAACTATTATAGGTACCTATATATAAGTTTATATTTTTATGTTGTACATAAATTATTATACATAGTATATAGTATATAACACATATTGTTTGGTGCGCAATCGTGTTGTAATTAATCGGGTAAAAAAAGGAAAAATTGCGCAATCGTGTTGCAGCGTATTATAAACTCTAATTGTTTTATTATATTGTTTAATTTCATAAGAGTATATAATTTATTCTTACTTATTATATTATAGTCATAAGCTCATAACTTATAAGTCATAAGTAATAACTAATAATAATTAGGTATATCTAATACATACTCAATAGTACCCTATTAAGTGGGTTAACTTAAAAGAAACCTTTATTTGCAAATATAATATTTATAAGTATATATAAATATATAAAAATGAATGTACATTTGTAAGGGGATATTATAAACTTGGAAACTAGATTGCACCAAATTTGAGAATGAGAGTGTTCTTATGGTTGGCAACGTTTAGCTACGAACCTGTTGATCGTATCTAAGAATAAAGTGGTAGTGGAAAGGTCCGAGCCTATATTGTTATGCAATTGTTTCTCGGGCCGTCTGACACAACTTCAAGATAAACAGCCATCACTGTCAGAAACATGATGACCGAGATATACACTTTATATTCTAGGGCCTTTCAAAGTTTGAGTTCTCCCATGTGAAGAGGACCAGCAAAGCCGATACTATTACATTTAAAAAAGGTTGGCATTGTAAGACACGAGGCGTTGAAAAGTCTGCAGTTGACAGGTTGAGGGCTTACCGTTACCAATCGAACATCCGGAATTGCTTCTAAATTTGGGTCTTGGGAAATCATTAAACGAGTTCCGAAATATCATAACTAAATATGCCAATATGGTTACAATAAATTCGAAAGGTGATAAGTATTGCCTAACAAAACAGGGTACTTTTACCAATCTGGCATTTGAGAATTAGGTATGCAAGCTTCCACCAACGTATATTAATCCATCTGAATACAGATACTGTAGCAGTTATGCCAATTGTTTGGAGGAATTCTGAGAACTTTGTGGCAACTCATGAAATATTGAAGTGTGCTAAGATAATTTCAAAACGATAATTAGTGTTCCATTCAATTCAACTAGCGACAATGTCCCGAGTATCTCGAGAACTCTAGGACTTGAATATGGTTATCGATCAGGGCGTGACAGTATTCGCACCATGTATTTCTTAATTCATAGTTAGATAGCATTATTGAATCTAAATAGAGACCAGAAAAGGGTAAGGGTAGGGGTAGAACGGAACATTATGCGAACTAGTAATCATAAAGGACTTAAAAAATGTATGAGTAAAAGTCTTTAAAATGCATTTAATATTTATATGTAAATAAAATGTGTGGAAGGGTATACCCTAAGTTGTATATTGTATTGTGATAAATTTAATAAATTTGTTATGCCTATAGTCTGCGTTATCCTAAAATAGATAAGATAACATTTCAAACCATATTTTTTTAAACTTTTTTATTTTAAATAATAATTAAGATACTGGATAATAAATTGTTCTATATTTAATCAATTATAATAGGATTTAATTCAAATTACTGTTAGGTATATATTGTATATATTATACATTAGGTATATACAGTACACACAATCAAATTATTATTACACTATTATATATTTCAGTATGTTCCACCTAACGTGATTACATTAAATTAGATTCATTCATTCATTAAAAGACATAAGTTTGGTTAATTATTCTTTATTATATACCTATTATATAATAATAACAAATTAAATAAAAAAAATAAATCATACTATACAATATATAATAGAAAAAAAATAGAATAAATAAATTAAACTTGTAATATAGGTAGTTTTTAATTGAATACATATGGAGACGAATAATTCAAATATAATAAAAAGTAATTTAAAATCAGATGCTATATCGTTGTAAAGGGGAAAGTATATGATATTATACATGGGTAGTACAATGTTCAACTGGTAGTAAGTTTCGGAAGTAAAATTATATTATTATATACGTCGTATTTGAAAACAATGAGGCGGTAATCACTTTTCGATGTTTAGAAAGCTGTTTGAGAATACAAAACGGCAATTGGGCTTAACGAGTTTTTAGGACGATAATAATTTGACCTTTTTTACACGTACCTATATAGATACATTTCTTTATGTATAAATGTATAATAACATTTATATATTGTTTTGGAATCCGTGTAATACACATTACGTTTCAATGCGTGACGTGTATACTGTATACTGTAGGTTTAAATCAACCGGTTTACACTGAGAATTTTACCACAAATAATCAGTGTTTCCGACTTCAATTATGTACAAATATTTAATGTGAGCTAATTAACCACTCATTTAGATTAATAATTAAGAAAATATATATCTAATAATAATGAAGCAAAAACATATAAATGTTAAACTTAATAACAAAAATGTAAATATTTACATCTAATTGTTTATATTATTAGATTATACGAATAACCATCAATCCCTATCAGTTATCACTTATAATTTAATTATGTATATAAATTTATCATATTTTTTATTTATTAAATTAAGCGGATGTTACACCCACATGTGTTGTCTCTGTCTTACAAATGCATAACCTAGCAAGTTGAAAGTTCTCAATAATTTATTTAACCCAGGTATAATTAATATATGACAGAATTGACCTATTATCAGATTTAGAAGTAAGAGTGTCTAGTAAACCTCATACGGTTTTTTTTTTGAGATTTTAATTTTAAAGTAAGTTATGAGTATTTTAAAATTGTAAATTGTCAAATTGTCAATCAAATAAATAAAAGCCAATATTATTAATGTATTTTTGTGTGCGCAGAAAAATAAAATACCAAATGTTCATTAGATGATCATAAATTCGTAATTAAATCGTCCATTGAACCGTTTATAAAACTAGGACGATGACAACAATTTATATATTTAGTGAGATCATTAACACAGCATCATTAGCTTGGGTATGTGTATGCCCGGTATAATATGTGAATGAATAAATGATGACAAGATTGAAGGTACATAGAAACACGGTCCATTTAATGTTCATAATGTTATGTTGTATATAATAATATATAGGTACAATGATGGTTATAATATTTTGACTACTTAAGATGACTTTTTCTACACGATACTAAAAAACTAGTTTGATTAACATTTAACATAGCCATATTAATTTTTCTTTTCGTGTTATAAACTTTGCATTCACTATGGTTAGCTTTTTGCAAAAAGTGTTTAGTATATTGTTTTAAAATATAGAGCTTATGATTTTACCTATAATTATTAATAGTTTTTATAATTACACATTTTCACACTTTCATGTAGGTATTGGTATCAACAATTTCGGTTACATAAATAATCTTTACTTATGTAAATAATTATTAGTTATTAATATTAAAACATATGAATTACGTATATTACATTCATAGAAATTACTATTATTCGTTGAATTCTGTTTTTCAAATGATAATTACCTGTATAATACAATAAATATCTGTCTCGAAAAAATATATTTTAATAATATTTAAAATTGAAATAATAGTGATGAGCGGTGAGGAGACTTCTCATTTCTGCAACACTAGAAAAAATATTATATTTAAATATTATATTGTTTTATCTGAATTACGCTACAGTTTAAATCGTAATCGCAGAAATAGAAAAACGTAGACTCGAGTTTTTTAATATTGTTACAAACCATTGGTATACAGCCATACAGGCATACAGCTGTTAGGTACCAACATATATACTAGGTACATACCTATGATTTTGAGAATATTAACGGGAAAATAGTTTTAATGACGCTTTTTATGACTTTCTCAATACATATGTACGTAGGTACTTGCTTTATATTATAATATTATAGTTGAATGGAATTAATAAACGCGTCGCAATCGTTTAACAAAATTGGACCGTGTGAAAATCCAAGTTGAAATAACCCATGTGATTCCAACTGACGAACTTTTCTATTTTGCATGTGCAATATTATAATGTAAATATTATTTAGTTCACGTGTATACACATGCCTATATTATATCTTACCAATATTTCCGGAAGTTACAAATCATACTGCAATTACCTACGTGCAAGTGGAACATAATAGTATTATTATTGTGAAATTATACCTATGTATAATATGTACCCATACGTTAATTTGTCGGACGTTCGTGGACTACACACGTCATCATACCCGCGCGTGTTTTAATGATATAATTTACAATTATTTGGCCATCAGAGTTTGCGAACACTGCTCGTGTCTTACGTAATAAAATTAATGATTAGTTAATTTTATGCGCTCAATAGAGTATTGAATTCGATCCGAACGTGGTTTCGTGCAGCGATCGGACCGAGGCCTAGTGCGCAGAGGCACATTTGATTAAGGTACCTACATAATAATATTATAATGTATTGAAAAAACAAATCTCAAAACGTGTTTGGTATACGATTATATACATATGGGAATCTAAATACAATATACATAATATGTATTATATATATATATATATATCTGGTGTGTACTAAAATTATTATAATATATACACACACAATTATGATACAGGTCGGACCTCACACGCACGGCCACGGTGTACGTATTGTATGGGTAGGTACCTATAAAAATAATATTATATATTATTATTATTATTATTATTAATAACCGTCGCCGTCGTAGTCAGCGGGCGGCGGAGGCGTCTGCCACACTTATGTAAGTCGACATAGGTTCGTTAGCGCAGTCAGACGGGATGATAGGTACCGCGCCGTTACCGAGGTATATATAGTCGGTGGTATATAAATACGGCATAAGCGCGCGCACACACACACTTGTAGAGTCGTACATATTATTATTGTATATTTATATTATTATATTATATTATATGATGGTATATTAAACCTCACTTGGACGTGCACCCGGCGGCGGCGGCGGCTTCTAACAGGACGACATGATTCACCATCGGCGGCGGCAACGGTAACGGGTTCCCAGGAGCACACGCATCACGTATACGTTCGCGTGACCATCGCCGACTCTCCCCATCTTAACCCCCGTGAGCTCACAGAATTTCAGGAGTCCGGACGTTTCGTATCATTATTATTATTATTATTTTAAATTATACACAAAATACACAATATATATTACCTATATACGAGTGCGTAATAGTATGATCCCATCGTTCTATAACACCGATCATATATATATATAATAATGTATAGGTAAAATAATCTTTACACACTATAATACAGGTAGATAACATTATTAAATCGTGTCTGTATTTCAATTGCGGTGTTACCCGCCGTCCTACATTTCACCGATGTTCTTTTATACGTTTACGTACATTAGGAATATATATATAATAATATTTAGGCTATCTATATAATAATATGTAGTACGTATACGTATAAATATTATATAGCCATATATAGGTAATAATTTAATAACGTAAGAACGCTAAGTACTACCTATCGTTCATAATGTAATAGAGAGGAAAACAACGCACAATTATAATGTTATGTCTCCAGGCTGCTCGTTGGTCGATGCAACTATCTATTCAGCTGGTGCATCTATCTACTCTGATGATGCATCTATCTACCTAGACCGATGCGTCCATCCACTCGGCCGATACGGCGATACCAAACGTTCCGGCATAGGTGCGATCACCATTTCGGGGTCCGCACACGAATTCGTTAATAAACCGAATTCAGCTGGTTGAATTTTATTACTGGGTTTGAATATTTAGTTACCGATTTGCATTTGTACAATTTATTTGAATTTAATGATTTGCACGCGTGTATAATATAGGTATAACGACAAAACGTTATTATATTAGTTTAGTCCATTCAACGATGGCACTCCGCCACCATGACAAACCTATTTCGTGTTATTTCATGTTTCTGGACTATTGCATATTATATGTTACAAATTACAATTCATTATTTTAATGTTGTATCTTGTTGGCGTCGCGGTCTTGATTAAGGAAAAAATCAATTTATGCGAACTCTCGGTTAGTTCGTCACATTTGGCCTAAAATAATTGATGTGACAGTTTGCCTTTGTTTCTTGTGTATGTATAATATTGTTATTCATCGTAATATTTACGTTATGATACCTACAATAATATATAGCAACCTTTAAAAAAACAACATTATAAAAAATGAATAGTAAATACAGAGTATTATATTGAACGATTTTGATGAGGTGTTCTAAGTTTATAGGTAATAATATGTAAAAACTACCTACATATTTTATTTTACGGGAAACGAATAAGCGCACAAAATACAACTTAAATGGTTATTACTAATTAGTAATGGTATTTAGTATTAGTAATTAGTAGTTAGTACCTGTATATGAAATATAAATATTAAATACTTAGCCAAATTGAAAAGTTCCACACATGTGATGAGAAGTGCCGAATAAACTATATTGGATTTAAAAACGTTATGTAACGTTATGAGATTTTATTTACCTATAACTACGGCATCTTCTATGCTGCCGAAGCGCTAATTTGTAACCCTCTTCATTTTATAACAACCATTATGGTAGTAATAATTTAATTATTTACAATTGACCTAGATATTCGACAAGGGAAACACTTCAGAAACAAACGTATGTATCCCTATACTATTGTTATTATAATCATTAAAAATGACTGAATTTCGTTGGTATCTACCTGAATGGCTGAATGTAATGACAATTTAAATGGAGAAAAATCTTCCGAGAAGGGTATTTACAATGTTTAACCCTTAATATCACACGTTACGATTGATTTTTATGTATTTTAAAAACTATTAGGTATAGGAGTTTCCTGAAAATATAAATAAGTTTATATGTTATATGTTTATAGTTTCTATAACATACTAAAATTAAATTGCTTATTAAATTATTTCTTGATAATATTAAAAATAAATTATTCCTAAACATTTTGAGTATAATCATTTATGAAAATAGTTTTAAGTAGGTGCAGGCAAAATGGTGATCATACATTTTATTTTCAAATTTTATGTCACATTTATAATAAAAGGTTCAGCTATTTCCACATAAAATAAAATAAAACAATCTTATAAGTATTATTAAGAAATTAAAATTTTGAACACAAATGAATGTATAGGTATTGAAAATAGCAAATTATCGGTAACTTTAAATATGACATATTGAAGTTCACCAGTCAAAACACTCAAAATAGCTTCTGGACCTATAATTACTAATTAAGTAGTCAATATTAATATATTATGTATAATGTATATACGATATATTATAATGAATGAAAACTTTCTAATATTTATACGATATTATTTTTGTAATTTCAACGAAATCGCAAAAACAAATACGACATGGAAAATAAAACCTTTACTTTCAAAATAAGAACATAAAATATATTAACATTTTAAATATTATCATATCATATTTGACGCAACATTTTTTCCTATATACAAGATAATGCAATATTTTATTCTCATCATATTTTACGCATGTTACATGTATATTGTATACATATGAATAACTTATACCTATATTATGACGGTTACTGGTATATCATATTTGTATTTACGTACATCATATTACACAGCGATCGAGCGCATACAAATGCATTATGTCGTGCTGCACTAGTCTGAGACAGAACAAATCTTTTCACATGATGTAGTTGCAAATGCACAATATAAAATAATAATGTAATACGCACGTGTATGCTGCGGGTATACATAATGTAAACTATATTTATATACATGCATTATATAGTGATAAAGATATACTCCTTGTATATATTATTATTCGTCATTGTGTATACCTACTGATGGTGGTGTTAAGACAAAAGCGTTTGTTTATATCATTCGCAATTGTGTTTAGAAAACGTAATCACACGAAGTTAAAACTCGTTGCAAGTGTATTATAGCATTTCCTCGGCGCCACTCAACCATTAAGGTGCAGAGGCATCTATATATATATATATAGGTATAGACCTACCTATCTATATTATATATATATATAGGTATAGACCTACCTATCTATATTATATATATATATATATATGTATACACACTCAGTGAGAAAAAAACGCGGGAGACTACGCGTGTTGTTTTTCATTATTTTTTTCACATTATTATTATTTCTGTTATTTTTATTATTTGTCTATCCATCCGAAGATTTGATCCTGACTAATTCGTGACAAAAGCTTTGCCTCGTCCACCCATATACGCGGCGTAACGTGATAATGAGTATGTCAATGTGATTTAATGGTTCGTTTTCCGATCGGTTTATTTGCTCAGCAGTTCGAGACACACGAAGAAAGTTCAATATGCGTGACAATAGGATGCTTCAATAACCGATTTGTCACACCCGGTTCTGAGGATATGAACATTTATACGTATCGTCGACCGTGTCACCGGACGTTTATAATAATATGTGTAATTGAATAGCCGTGAGTGTATATTATTATGTATGTGTGTGTGTGTGTGTGTGTCGAGAAGTGATGTTTTTCGAGTAATACACATTTTTTCAAGTCTCATCGATACGTTGTGAGGGTGCATATAACACGTAGATATATATAGGCACCTATACGACTATACATAATAATATGTCCAAAAATACTACATAGTGCTTATCTTAGTAAGTAGTAACTATATTGTATTTTACAGGTATATTCAGTGTCCACAGACGCGGATCCAAAAATGAAAAAGAGGGGCAAGACGAAAAAAAATACTTCAAGTACATGAAAGCATATATGCATTAAATAGGCATTAAATTTAAGTTTTTATTGTGAATAAAATATTCATTGCATTGCGAATCAAAGTTTCTATACAGACTCCATATATGACCATGTACATAATATTCAATTAAAACTGAGACACAATCCGAAACTTTTTTGGGATCATGTCCGGAATCTCCAAGGAGGTCTTCAATTCACAAAAAAGTTCATCTTGGTGACTAAAGTTCCTCTGGGGAAAAAGCTGCAAATCTATTTGTTACATGGACAAGTCCATTTTTATCAATTTTGATTTTTTTATCATTTTTAGGGTTCCGTACGGTAAAACGGGACCTTATTACTACTTGTTTCTGCTATAACAACAAATACTAAAAATCCTAGAATATATAATAAAAGCAGTGTTGCCAACATGTTTATAGATTTTGGTACAGAACCCTTCATGCGTGAGTCCGACTCGCACTTGGCCGGTTTTTTCATTAAGCACGCGTAAATACATAGTTTACTGCAGAAAGGAGTCAAGTCCGACTATCCAAACGCTAAATATAGTGTTTGGAAATTTCAGTTTACTACAGAAAAGGAACATGTTATGATTTCGTTTTTTGTCTTTCCTGAAAAGTTATAAAAAATGGACTTATCCCCTTTCTGCATCTTAGTGATTCATATATTTCTCATCTGTCTACGCTAAATCACGTACAATTTCTATACTTATTTAAACCAATTTACCGCCAATTAATTTTCATTTCTTCCTTCAACCATTTCAGTTATCACGGATGAAGTCTACGCAGCCCTTGAATCATTACTCGAGGTTCAGTACCAGATGGTATTGCAACATCACTGTCGTAATTTTCTCACCTCACCGATTTTTTCAATTTTTAATAAGTCATTAACAGAAGGTTCCGAACTCAAACAGGAAACTAAGTCAGGTCATTCCAATCTTAAAGACAGGATTACCGACCAATTTCGGGCTTGCCTTTTTTAGGTAAATTTTTTGAGTCTATTGTATTAAAACACATTGAAAAGACACTATAATTTCAGTTATTTCAGTTTTACATGAGTTTTTCCCTGGTCAATCGACAATTACAAGCACTATTATTTTCACCTCATACGTTTATGAATCATTTGAGTGAAAGGAGACGCTTTTCAAACTTTGATAACCCAAAATTCCTAACGATTACAGTATCTTCGATGAAATATTTAAATTCAAATCACTTTCTGAACGTCGCATTATTTCTAGCTGTCATTTTATTCAAGCATTGATTGATGACATCTACGCTCCTCGAATACTGGAACGTATTAGCATTCGCATCCCTGATGTATATATTTAATAATTATCATTAATTTCGTACTTAAAGACATTCATCATTTTTATTCATGTATAACACATAAATATTTTATTATTACAGTTGTATATTGTATATATATATATTTATTGTATCATATTACTTTTTTTATATACTTTTGTCAATATTGTTATAAAAGCCGACTGGAGTTAATTAATAAAAATAAATAAAATAAATAACAAACTTTAATGACAAAATTACCTTTTATTGCATATATTATTATTATGTAATTTCGTAGGCAATAGTGAAATATTTTTAAGTACCAAGGGTTTCAGCCCTCATAGCCCTGCCCTCTTTGTATCCGCGCCTGGGTGTTCGAGTCTAGATTGGTCAACTCACAATAATATAGACTACGTGTGTATTATTATAATTGTTATGTTATAACGATTATACCAATGACGGACGGAAAGTGATGATTTATGTGATAATAATTTTCCCCGTTTTGTATTCTAAGCATTAATAGGAAACAATTATTCCTAGTTGTCCTTACAACTTTATTGTATCCATTAAAATCAAATGAATGGACGTGGTGGTTTTAAAAGTATGTTTTTTTTAAAAAATATACTATTTTCCACGCTATATAATTTTATATTAATTGCTGACATAATAATATACATTTATAAAATACTTGTTGAAAAAACTTAATCGTTTTATTTTAAAATAAAGTTTTTTTAACTCAGTATTGTCTAACATAGATTTGAGCATGTTTTTCATAATTCAAATTATACTTCATCAATGTTATTTTTTTTTCCGGAAATGGGTTGTTAACGAAGTTGTATCACACCTCAAATAAACAACGAAATAATTAAATTATTATTCGTGACTAAAATCTACTGTGGAAATTCTACAACAAAAATTAACAGTAAAAAATTTAAAATAAAATTAATAATTGGTATACAATTATCATTGTTTGTACTTTGTTTACTATTATCGCTTTAGCAATAATATTATCACATGGGCACAGTGATCACATTTGTAATAATAATATCATTACACATAATTTGTATGACAAAAAAGTTTTGTAACTATTACAATTTAGATTGCATATATATATAAATTTGTTTATGAAAGCTGAATTTTATATACGATTTTTAATTATAAAATAATATAATATACTATAGTATTAAAAGGATTTGAAAATAATACAATAATTATTTTAGTAGTATGTATTATATTATTATTTCTATAAATAATAATGCCAGACCGACCAAAATGTTAATGATGAAAAATTAATTTGTATTTAAAATTAAACAATGTGTTTAAATAGTGAAGTACAGGCATGCTGAAATACTGTTGTTGACCTAAAACAGTGTTGTTTATTGTAATTGGCCAAACAATTTGAAGTATTAAAAGAACATCTTCATGTTTAAAATTATAATGATAATTTATTGCAATACAATAAAGCATTTGAAAAATAATATTAGTCAAAATACAGTTTAAACCACGTATGTGGTCAACTTTCAGTACAAATAATTTACGCATGAAACTTTTTTGTTCTATTTCTGATTTAAAAAAAATATTTTAAGATGATTAATAATAAATAAACATAATACCTACAGATAAGAACGTGCGATTTCACGATTTTATAATATTAAATAATTACGGACGACATTTTCTACCATAAATATTGCTTCAAATGACAAATGACAAGAGACCTTTTTTATTGTATTTTGGATTTTGTTCCTTACGGTTTAGATTTTGGAAAATTTTAGCCATTTTTGAGATATTTATAGACATTTTAATTTTGGGAGTTTTTTTTGTTGCAATTTGGTTAAAAACATTCGTAAAAACTTGAAATTTGGGTTGTTTACTTATATTAGCCTTACCTAAACATGGTAAGATTTTCAAAACATTTGAGCGACTTTTAAGCATTTTACTTTTTTTAATTTTTTTTAAAATTTATGATATTTTCTAATTATAAATTATAATAAACAATTATATAAATTACCTATATATAAATCGTTCTTAAGAGGACGCTACCCATACATTTGTTGGCTCCGTCTTACACACGCCCGACATGACAAATTGTCGTTCACAAGATTCAATAGTGTGCTGTTAGTTTTGATACTAGAGTGAATTGACCTATTTTAAAACTTTTAGGTAAGAACATTATTCTTGAGCACAGCTTAAGCGTTGCCGATTTTTCAAAATTTTTATTTTCAAGCAAGATATAGGTATGTGAAGTATCAAACATTTTAAATGCTCATATCTCGCTTGAAAATTAAAATATCGAATAAAAGCCAACGCTTAAGCACAGATAATGTTATTATCTAGAAAATTAATGATAGGTCAAATCACTCTAATATCAAAACTACCAGCTCACTATTGAAACTAGTGGACCGAAAATTTGCTATGTCGTATGTGTGTAAGACGGAGACAACAAATCCAGGGGTAGCATCCTCTTGATCTGTTCTTATAACGCTTTGTTTATCACCATTAAATAAAAAAGATTCCCTCGTCCACTCAGAATCACACTATCCTGTCCGAGGACCGAATAGACGATGGACAATCATCCACCACCGAAAGTACAGCAGTATACAGTGACCCACTTGTAACGTACTGTACAGCAGAGCGACATCCACTTACCCACTTTTTAACTATTGATTAGGTATAAATATATAAGTATAAATATATAATATAATATTAATTATTATATGTATACAAACAGGTACATTATACAACTACATGGCATAGCAATACAAGTAATAACTATTTGGTGGTATTTCAAATGTATATGCTCTATACAAGTATATGTAGTTATTACTTATTATTATTTACAAATTATAGGTAAGTACGTGTATTTTTTCTCATTCATTCTTTGTAATGAAATCTAATTGCTGACCCATAACTGTATTGCAAAATCAAAGCTATTTAGGTACATTAGACAAAACGTTGGAATTATTCCATATGCATACTAGATATTATTATGTACCAACGTTTTATTTTATTTCATAAAAACTAAATTGTTGAAATATGCATGTGCATTGTGCATATCACATTGAAAAATTACAATAAAAAAATTCTCTGCCCTGATTATTATAATAATATAGTTACTGAAAATTCATACAGATTAATTATGTAATTAAATACAAAATAATATAAATACACAAATACGAAAAAAAAATTTTATTTTCATAAACAATCTATGTTTATTGAATTTGCAGTTTATTACATAATAATATGTATAGGTACATATAGTATAGACTTAAAGTAAATCTAAAAATCTCATACCTCTTTATAAAATACCTTTGACGTTTTTATTGTATCGACCAATTTAAATATTTATCTGCATTTTTATAACAGTAACCCATAGTTTTAATTACCGGATAAAATTTGAACTCAAAACTTAAGTACCTAAGTATACGCGTCTGCAAATATGGTACAGAATAAAAGTCCAATCGTGGGGGAGAAGCATCTTCCTCTGTCTTCATCTACTCCAGTTAATATACCGCCACTGCTATAATACAATATAATTATATATATTATATGCATAATACCTGAAGATAATAATATATTATATGTACTTGTTATGTTCATGTTATATATAGGTACATAATAATATATATATACCTACCTATACTCGTAATGTTCATATCATATACAGCTAGTGGTTAGTCATCAACTCCGCCTCAGTGTATTATAATTTTTTACACGGATCCATATTAACATATATAGCTGGTGTACTCGTGTAAGTGTATCGAATATTCGAATGTATCAAATCCTCCGGAATTATAATGTATTCTGGCCCGTGCAGGTTGCGCTCGACACGCATCCCCATTCCCTGCAGTGGTTTCTGTGGCCTCGCCGGACACTATATATATATACGTGTACTCGACTAAATACCTAAGTATAATATGCATAATATATATCATGTATGTATGCACTACACACGCGCGTGTAAGTTCTCTTATTTTTCATAATGTCGTGACTATATAATGAACGTTTTTTTTTTCAGAGTGGGTGCCTAAAAATATTCACTAAACGATTCAGCGCCACTGGACTTGGGCGACTATATAGAAAACTATACTACATAACAATTATATCTATCTACATATAGTATACAAAAGAATATAACCTAACCTGTTGCATCGGTAAGTATAAGCGTGTGTATAATATATACTGTATATATAATATAATAATAATATATAATAATATATATAAATCGTGTTTTTCGGCTAATGATGCAAGTTATAACACGAAATTATTGTTACATATTATTATGTAGGTCCAACTTTGTATTTTGTTCTATATTTCTGTATAGTCTTAGGTTTACAATAAATTGTTACAGACTTACAATGGTTGCTACTTATGTGATAAATAACGAAAATCGATCAAAATCAAATTTCTTGAGCATAATATTGGAAATTGTAAAATTAATTCAATGATGAAAAAGTAAATAAAAAACATTGTGTATATACAATAAGAGTTTTTATCAAAAATAACGGATAGGTGCAATTTGGAAACTGAGTTTACAAATGAGTTATACACGTCAAAGTGTGCAGAATTTCAGCTTCGCGTATTCCTTGGTTGGAATTATGTTATGTGGCACAAAACAGGTTAATCGATTTAAATTGTGAAAAAAATATTTAAGTTCATACAAATACACGATCTACATAATATATATTATTTTATATGTTTTCTTGTGTAAAAACTAAATATACATGATACACTGCGCGTGCACGTTTTTCCAGGAAGGATTAAATATTTGAAACTTATCAAAAATGTGTACACCTTATACTCTATTACCAAAAACTATACGATTACAAATCAAAGAAGTGCATTATATTATACTTATTATATCATTTGTAGATATATATGATTTACTTTGCGTTACCTCTTAAGTGGACATGAAATCAGATCAAAATGCAAAACAGTATTATAGTTTTCGCCGGTTTTAACGAGCTTCCGTGTATTTTGAAATTGTCTAAACATTGCGTAAAATGTTTACGTAAAACATAAATATACCTAATACGTCGTATTCATTAGGACGCGCATGACGTGGATGTATAATAAGCGCATAATACGAAACGTAAATAAGCACGAACATTTTTGACGTCGAGTCGAATAATTTTATTCTAATGACCGCGAGATAGGTATATGCGCGCGTACAATAAAAACAACTAATAAACATACATAATGAACACTGTACCTGTATACCTAGGCGTAGGTATATATCTGTGCCTATTTAAAATTATACCCATCTGTTTAAGTTAAGTTCTACATAATATGCTATTATAATCATTAATCCGCCAATCACGTACGGAAGCTTCGTTGAAAACATTAAATTAAAATAAGTACATAAAAATTACTCAATGCACATCCTGTCATAACATATTTATACATATATTTATTGTGATATATAATAATAATAGTAATAGACATTCATAGTAATATAATAATAATAGTATTATGATGATTCGCCAAGTATGTTCTTCTCCTCTTTTTCCTTTGATAATTAATTTATTCTAATTATTCTGATTTTTTATACTTTTCAAAGGGCCAAGAGTGTCCTGTGGCGATATAAACTTCTGTTATTTTCAATTTCATCCTTTTCACCGTAAATTATTTAGTGGATAGTAATTTTTGATTTACCTAATTCAAAATTCAACCGAGTAGTTTTTCAGTTATCAATATGTTTATATACAGAATACTCCTTAATTAGTATGAAAAATCTCAAGAATTTAAAAATGTGATCTTTAAGTACCTAGGTAGTATAATATTTAAAGATTCTAAAAATCAGATATTCAAAAACTGTATTATTGAAGAAAAAGGGGGTGAGTAGGTATTATATACCTACGTCTTTGTGAATTATCCTGTATATACTATAAAATATAGGCCAACAATATAATAAATGATTTAAATAGCCACCTTTTAACTCGGTTATTGGTGAAACGTCAAATTTCGGATTTAAGACTCATGGAAAAAAATCAATTTTTTTCATCGTCAGTGCGCGAGCTTATGTATATTGCAGTATGTATGTTGTCCGTGCCCTGTGTCTGCGTCTGTCAGTAGTTGGTAGGTACAATACTATATTTACGTACACAATTATAATAACGTTCATTTAATCGGTGTTTTCTCACGCAGTTTTAAACCACGTACCCTGCCTGCGACGAGCGCTACTTAGGCGGCGGCGGGCCCTTAGGCTGCACAGCAGTCCTCCGCTAATTTCTTCTCATAAAAATAATATATAATAATGCAATGCGTTCGTAGCCTTATACACACACACACACACACACACACACACACACACACACACACACACACACACACACACACACACACACACACACACACACACACACACACACACACACACACACACACACACACACACACACACACATCATGTACAGAGGAACACGCATCGTAATGCACGCCATCCAACCGAGAAGTGGACTTACCGGCGGCGGCGTGTTTTATTTTATTACTGTTTACTTTTCAACGGCGTTCATTGTGTGCGGTGTGCATATTTATAATATCAGACTGTACGAATCGCGCATAATATAATAATACTATAGAATATTATACCCGCAATAGGTATACCTAGGTATATGAGAGGAACGTTAACCACACGCATCTATCGTATACAACTCGTGCGATGTCGATATCAAAAGAAGTAGGTTTATCGCAGTACATTATGAGCTGTGCGAAAATGTATAACATTATATATCATTTGTTGATATATTTTGTGATTGCAGGCCACCGGCTATATCTGTCATTGAACGGACAATTTGCGGATCAAGTATATTTGCAGATATCCGCAAATGTCATAGATTTGAGGCTTCTAAAATTAAATCTCGATTTATATGCATGGGAAAGTACAAGTAGGTACAAGACGTGATTTTTCCAAACGACAAACGTCTAGTTAGTCTAAAATTTATATATTATAGTCTATATACTATATTACACATTTTTAGTATATGTTTCTCATTCTAAGGTATCTCACAGAGACTTGAACTAATTGTGTACGGAAATTCGGCTTTTGAGAAATTAGTTCCAAACTTTGGCATTTTTCGTTTATAATTTTACCGGACTACTAACTTCATCTTATATATATAATATACCTCTACATTATGTTGAGCATTAAATTATGAGAAATTTTCTAATAGTTTATATATATAATACGAGTAGATGTTTATATACCTACGTATAGAATAAAGTAATAGGTCCAGGAAAAAATTATTTAATTAAAAATTAAGTGCATTTTCAGTTTTGATGGATGTAATAACCTTTATAAGATTATATTTAAATGGCATGTTAATTGTACATTTCGAAAATTGTTCATGATAATATCGTCGTGTTTCCATTAAACAGAAGTTGCCCAACCGCGTACCTATACTCTTTGATTATATACTGACACTATATAGATATAATACCTACCTACTTTTATAATTTATTAACATTACGTATAATTTATATATTATGAACGCATGATATAGATTATTGATAGAATACATTTAGTAGGTAACTATAATATTTTTATAGATACAACACGCATGAAATTCTATTAACATAATAATATATATCTAGGTGCTATTATTAAATCATGAACGGATATATTATAAGGATTTTTTTTTTCTTCTGTGGCCTGTGGGTATAATTTATGTTATATATACTCGTATATATAAACGATAAAAGTAAATAATAAACTCATATTATTTAAATTGTGTGATTTTAATTGTATACACATTTACAACTTAAAATGTTATATTATAATACCATAACTAATATAAATAGCATGTTGGACAATTCTTAAGCTTATTCTTTGCCTGTATATTATATGAGTATAGACGTTGATACAAATATTGAAGTTTTTTAAAACATATTTTATGTATAATTTAAATTAATATAAAAAAAAATTATGGTTTTTATTATTATCTCTATTTAGGTTATTCTTATTTTTTTAAATAAGAATATACATTTTATTTTATTTTTCATAAACAGAATATTTCTTTTAAGGATTTCGAACGTTATTAATATAAGTGTTAAAAGCTTATATGATTGGAGTAGTAAGTCAAAATTTTACAGGGCATAACCGTACGTCATAACACAACCAAGTTGAGAAAAATGATTCGAGTGCATATATATATCCATATTATATAAATAAAACATCGTTAATGTATAATGCATAATGGCTATCAGAAGGATTGAAAACATCAACGTTATAATTAGAGATATCATTATTAAATAATATTCCAAAAATAGGTATATAAAATAAAAACTGGGAAAGAAACACTGTTTCTGTACTCAAACTTTATTTTTAAGGTTAGGTTAGGTTAGGTTCAATAAAAATCAATTAAAATTTGAACTTAACCACTTATAAAAAGAATTAAGTGTATCGCTTATATGTTTAAAATTGCTATAAGAACAAATCTTATGAGTTATATATAAGGAACCTTGATTTACATTTTTAAGCCTTTCTATACTTAAAATAAAATGTTTCAAACAGACTCCTATATTGAATTATAAATTGTAAACAAACCATTTTAGTATTCTTAAAATATCTGTCAATGCACCACGATACCATAATAAGAAATATTTTGTTTTATTGCAGTATTTAATCAGATATCTATCTAAAAATTAAAGTAAGAAAATATTTCGAGGACGAGTCACCAGGCACTTAGGTCTTCTTCGAACCTATACTAGTATAATCTAATACAATAATATACCTAATTAATTATATATGTGTACCCAAGTATTTATTTTAGATACCCATTATATATTATTTGTGATAAGATATAATATCTGAATAATACTCAGCTAGATAATAATTTAACCAACCCTCATAATATAAGGGCATAACTCACTGGCAAACACATAACCTATTATAGGTAGATATACTTTATACTCTATAGCCTAACAGGTGTGCGTGGATCTCCACGGCCGATCTTTAACTACAGATGGCAACGAACGAGCTGACAAGATCTCCAAGCCCAAATTCTGATCCTCGATGTTTGATTGACTAATACAAACCAATACTTAATGAAAATAGATGATCCTCCAATGTAAAATATCATAGGTAACAAAATTTAAAATGTTTGAACACATTTACAACTTTATGTTTAGATTTATCTTCTGGAATGAAGTACAGATTGGTCAGTGTTCTCTTCATTGATGACTTGATGCACCTATAGTGAAGGAGATCTTTAGTATTTTGCGGGCTGCAGTTGATCATTGTATATGCTTAATTGTTAGTGTTTCATTGCAAGTGTTACAATATACTGCAGGTGCTGGTTCTTTGCTCATGAGGTAAGTACGAGTTAGATAGGAGTGGCTTATTTTTGCTCAAGTGATGGTAATTTCATCTCTTATATAATTGTTTGAATGGGAGGAGTATTTAAATTGTTTTATGTTCTGCAGTTTTACGTTTCTGAGTTTGTGGGTTGGATACTGGTAAATTTAGGCAATATTTCTGCCATTCTTCCATTATATTACAGCTAGACATAAATTAATTTTAAATTTGTTTCTAATAATGAATGTAACACGCTCGACGGGACCGCGTATAACGACGCCTACTCTGCAGGGATGATCGTTGTCTCAAATTCCACCATGCATATTATAATAATTCGTAGAAATCGCCGATCACTGTTCTGCAGGTTTTCCGATTTCTGCAGTTGTAGCTAGTAACTACACCATATTATAGACTATAATAACATAATATATTACACCAGAGGCTGGTCATCGCATTTTCCCGCATCATAAAACCACACAGGTAATAATATTATAATGTAGGCATAGCGAACATGGAAAACACGTGTTGAACCAACCTGTATAATAGTATTATAATATACGCGCGTATAAAATATGTAATACATAAGTTCCCGTACTAACCTCGGTCGGAGATATAATTATAATGATCATGAAAACAATAATAATAATAATAATATACTCTTGTGTATATACACACATATACCTCTATATATTATGTACTATCTATATAGGTGTATATATATATAGTGTGTGCATATAGCCACATCGCCGTAATAATGTAATGTATGTAAGTACCCATACTATAACCTCCTACCAATATAATATAATATTATTATATATTCATTTGTTCACCGATTTATAAAATTCAACACGCGTTTAATAGGTATGGCTAATCGGAATTGACTGTTCCACACACCTAAGCGGCCACGGGTGCAGCGCGTATATTAAATATGAAATAACCCGTTTGGACATGTAAATTTGTGTTGCCCCGGTATTCCAAAAAAACCGACCGTAATTCAGGTAGCCACGAAATTTCGTGTGTGTGGGAAGAACTACCGCGGTGGCGGCGGCGGATACCTCCTCGCGGCTATCGTGGTGTTCGTATATATAATATAATACGCGTATTATATACATACTATATTGATATCATCTCCCATATAATATATACGACGACGGTCCACACTCACGCTGCCGCAGACAAGCGGGTGGAATATTGCGTGCTTTGAAACGACAACGACGGCGATAATATTATTAGGTATGTATATTTCATATACGCGCGTGCAGTGTTTATATACCCAGGTGTGTGTATATATATATATATAGGTGTATGTAGGTTAGATATGTATTTAACGCGTACCGCCGGTGCACCACTGCTCTCACGGAAACACACAATATAATATTATTATATTCTATACTTACATATTATATAGGTACCCTGGTGTATAATACGAAACATTGTTGTTACCGTAGTCGCGCCGAACAAACCGCCGCCGTTCCGTCCGGCTTGTTTTATTATTGTTAGTTTAAACATTTTCGAACAATATACCTATATAATATAATAATAATACGTATACCTAAATACGTCGTAACATAATATAGGAAACACCGTCGGTGGACCAGCAGCCCTTGGGCCCCGTGCAGGGTATACGTGACGTGTTATTATATCGAATATAGGTACCTTATACCTATATATTTGGTTCAGCCGCATCCGCCTCTGCGTAAGTACCCGACACGCGGGGGCGAAAATCGTAATATTATATAATATATTATTATTTAATTCCCGGGTACTTAAATCGTATACTAGTCGCGTTTGTTTGAATAGCTGTTGTTGCTGCTGCTGCATGTCGTCGTCGTTGTTGTTGTAGTTGCTGCTGTTGTCGAACGTATGTGAGAGACGCGACCCGAATATCTCTGAATAAAAGGAGACCCCAGAGACATATTTAAATGGATAAAAAAAATCGTTTTCAGACCCAAACGTGTAATTTACCCATTAACCTATTCCGACATTCACCCCGTAGGCCCACAAACACGGAAAATACGGCGGTTAAACGTTTTCTTTTCTTTTCTAAACTTGTTATGATATATCTACCTATAAATGCGTTTTGTGTGAAAACGGTTCACGGTTTAATCAACCGTTTACCCGCGATAATCTACCGACTGAAGTAAAATATGTATACATTATATTATATTATTATAGGTAATATATAGGTATGTACTCTCAACCTACTTAATTCAAACTCATGCATAGAAGGCATACTGTATTATATACATAATACAAAGTAGGTAGATATATACTTACATATAGAACGTAAGTCATCGCAAATGATAGGTAGGCAGTGCCACAGATTTTCTATGAACCAGTGCATAGCCCCCCACGCCTCCCACATACTCACACACTACAAACACAAATATTTTTTTACAAGAGTTTGCATTTCAAATTTATACACAATAGGAAATTTAAATGATTTTAGTTATGATGTTATAATTAAAAAAATATTAATCATCATAGATAGGTAGTACATGACGCTACCAGTTATTGCATATTATTTTATAATTTTTCTAGACGCAATGGAGCTTTCAAAATATTTTAAGAAATTTTTAACTATAGATCATAATTGTATTTATAATATAATATTATCTACACTTGATATTGTATAATATTATAGAGTTTTGTTTTATAGAATTTAAAATTTAGTATTATTTAATATTAAAAAAATGTATTTATAATAATTTTGATCAGTGCTTTAATTTAAGTCATTGCATATGTAGGCACAGACTTCTTTTACAAAATATATCTATTTCCTCATTATAATTTATTTTTATATAATTTTCTATGATATTGTCGTACCTAAGTCTTTGTAATCTCGTATTGTATGCCATGGATGATCGAAGATAACAACTTAAGGTTTGTATACCTACACTATTTTACTAGTTCTGTGATGTTTTATTTTGTTTTTTTCACAATAATATGATAGTATGCCTGACAATATTTCGGGATAGATGCGCGTGCGATGTATTCTCGGACACACCTGAAAACTAATTAAAAATGTTGAATCTTACGCTGCTATTATTTAAACACGTCAAAGATTGCTTCAGTGGTCTGAAATCTTGACTAGTTTTGACAATATTATTATGCAGGTACGCAGAGTTGTAAACATCATATAACATATCAACTACGGTATAATGATAAAATAAATACATGTTCGTTTTGTTGACGTAAAAATATTACTTATATATGATATCATATTGCTACTTTTAGACGCACTCGCGTCGTGGCAGCGTTTTAAACTCATACCGACGAATAATATGTACCTACATACCCGTGATCCTGATGAAAACCACACTTGTACGGCTTCGACAGGTATTTTTCATATCCAAGTCAAGTGTGCCCACACGTTCAGTCAACGATCTAATGCACATTAAGCAGTGAGTAGTCGTGTAAAGCATATAGACGATTTTGATCGTATACTCGTGTAATGTACCTGTAGATGGCATTTTACATTGAAAAAAATTATTATTGTATAATTTTAACTTTTAAAGTCTTATATAATTAACTGCATAAAATATTGAAATTCCATTCATAAGTAATAGCTGGGTATATAGGGTATATAGGTACTAAATAGTTATGACTTAATATATTATTATACTCTGTAATAATAATATAGTATTTTAAAACATTTTTTTATACTTATAACTAAAATAATTAAATTTTCATTCATCTGCACTAGGTATTTAAATAACTCTGGTAAAGATACTAAAAGTCGTTTGTAAATTATGAACATTACTTTCAAGTTTAATGGAATTCATAAATGTTGTAATTTCAATAATAAGTACATAATTTAAAATATAGATTTAGATAACATTTTTTTTTTGTAGATTTATTATGTAAAATATTTTTATCAAGACTGCAAATGTACAACATACCAAAAACTGTTTTGCGCGGGAAAAAACTGAGAAGGCTCCAGTCATAACTAAGAAACGAGATTTTCACCACATAAAAAGGAGAGCTTTGGCTATGTAACGTTGTTTTATTTTTTGATATCATTTATATGAAAAAGTTTTCTGGTTTGAAAAAC
>NC_042493.1:62526424-62535126 GCF_005508785.2 Acyrthosiphon pisum
TTTTTCATATAAGTGATATCAAAAAAATAATAACAACATTTCACAGCCAAAGTTCTCCTTTTTATGTGGTGAAAATCTCGTTTCTTAGTTATGATTGGAGCCTTCTCGATTCTTTCCCGCGCAAAACAGTTTTTGCTTTGTTACACATTTGTAAGACGGAGACAACACATACGGGTGTAGCGTCCTCTTAAATAACTATTGAGAAAAATAACCTGTTTAAAGTACTATCTTGATCCAATTTGTTAAAAGATAAGATACTATATGTTGAAATCGAAGAACTCTTTCTGGTAGAAATTTTGTATACAGGAAAAATAAAATAAAAATAAACACCATTGTAAAACCACTTGCTTCCTTGCTCCGCTTAGAATCTAAAAATGTAATTCATTTAATTTAAATAAATAGGTAATAAATAGATTGATATGTTTCAAAACCTCGCCAAATGGATTTCTATTTATTTTAAACATGAAAAAAATGTACTTTAAAATAAGCATGATATTTAACTAAATTATATTTTAAAGTACATTTTATGATAACTAGTAAATATAAAAGAAACGAATGACTTAAATGTATACACAATATACATTACTATATACTATATATACATACTATATACTATATACTATATACTACATACTAGGTATATACTATATACTATATAGGTACATATTATGCCAACAAGATTAAAGATAATCATAATATTATAAGAGTCTACCTATTTATTAATAAAATAAAATAATAATAAAACGCATTTAATTGTCATTTAAAATATATTATATAAATTTATTTATAGATAGATAAATAATAAATTTTTAAGGATAACATTGGATTAAAAAAAAAAATTATGATAATTGATAATACCTATAATATTATGTGACTGTTGACTCGTTCAGACAATTTGGTTAGTCACGTAAATTTAAAAGGTTTACTAATTACTGTGACAATAAGTAATGGTTTTTATAACATATATATTATAATGTAATGTATAGTAATTATTATAATGATTTTAATCATTGTTAACGCCCAAGCAAGCAATGCAAAACTCGCCCGCCGGGGACGTGACTGCAGCCTGCTTCACCTTGGTACATAATATTATGATCAGTATATTAATAAAATATAATGTTAATTATATACGAGCCAGTTATAGGTATCTGTTCATTATATCGAGTGTCTGTAATACATGTATACTTATAATATTATGTGTTCACGGGCCGGAAATAAGAACGTTACTTTTTGACTTAATCGTTCGTATTTTTTCCATCCGGTGTCACTATAGAATTAGTATGTTCCTGCTATAATATTATGTACATAGAAATGTTTAAAATGTATATATAGGTGTAATATACACGCGACACTATTAACATACAAAACTCCTAAATGTGTACCTAGATAGTATATGGTCATTACCATAATATAGGCATATTATATCTAAACTACAGAAATCTATTATTTAAAAAGGCGAAGTCGATATTGATAAAAATAATTATGATGCTCATATCATAGAGATGCGAACATTAATGAATTACATGCTATAAATGTAATACGATATTATTAATTATCAAATAAATTATACGTCTATGATAAATATTACGATACCTATTATAATTATAGCGCTTAATAATATCGTTCTAGTGTTTGCACCAAAACAATTAAGGAAATAATAATGCAAATATAAATGAGCCTGCAGAAATAACGGAAGGATAATATATAATGCACTTGAAAATATAGGTTGTCTTTAATTGAAAGAAGCTTTTATGTTTAACTATAAATCTCTTGGATTTGTGTGTCAGTTACAAATATTGTACCGAATAATAATTCGTAGAAGCATGAATAGCAGTTACATAATAAAGTGCCCCCCCCCCCCCCAGACAACTGTTTACCAAGTAATGCAACTGAATGTGCTCTTTGCATTATGTGGTTCGCGGTTCGTAATTCGGACAAATTTGAAGGCGGGCGGGCAAGTTAACTAATTGTTTAAATCATTAAGTTATATTTAATATAGACAAATTTTGATTTAAAGTTAACAGTTACTTTTATTTTTTTGAGCATATAAGAAGTTAAATATAAAAAATGTTTCATCGTCTTAAGATTTCTTAAATACTTCTGTGTTAAAATTTTAGATGTTAGATGTTTTAACGTTTATGAATATTTCATAAACATAAGACACTTTAGTATAATTCTCAGGGCTTGTATTTGGAAAAAATTCTGTTTTATGTTATTTACAATTAAAAAGTTACACATTTTTTGCGTTTATCGTACTTTAGAAATAAAACGTTATACAAGTTTGGCGTTTATCGTTATTTATAATAGTGTTAATACATATTAAATGTATTAATAATAACTAATGCTGGTATAGGTAATGGACTGGATACGGAATATAATATAATTAATCATAATGTCTGTATGAATGAAATAAATATTTCTAGAAACCAATATAACTTTGAAATAAATAAAATTTTAATTATTTTGTTTTGCATTATTTTTCGTTCAATGAAATTCTAAAAATTACGTTTTGCCATATTTTTCGTTTAATGATATTCTATAAATAAAATTACGTTTTGCGTTATGTTTTGTTAAATGATATATTTAATATTATAATATATTTTGTTACCTAATCATTATGTTTTGTTTTGCGGTATTTAATTATTTTTGATTATTGCTTTCCGTTGTAAATACGTTTACAAATTTCAACCGTTTTTTGTCAAATATAACGTTATTATAACGTTTGCAACCCCTGGAAGAATGGTTAATTCTACAATTGACAGTTAGTATATTGTATTTCTTTGCCAACTATACTGATGTCTGATTACCCTTATTAAGTATGCTAAAAAGTAGTGCCAAAAAAATGTAAATATTGTAATAGTATAATGATTTGGGTATTAACTTTCTGCAACTGTTAACTAGCCATAACTTATTGAATTTTCACGGTTCGTCCTTGTTTCATAAATCACCATGGCGCATCTGGTTACTATAATTGAACCGTCCAACCAAAGAATATTAAAATGATTTTTTTCTGAGAACAATTTTTTTTTTTATATATTATATTGTGTTTATATTACTCATACTGATTGACAGCTTATTTTTTTTGGTGAGTAATTTGGGCAACAAATATAGTCTTTGATAAATTATTATTATTATGTTTTTATTTTTTGTACTGGTTGTTGGTTTAATGTACCCGCAGATAATTTGAGGTGATATCTAGATGTACGATTTGATGTGGGTTTAAAATTACTTTGAATGGAATGTTAAAAATATAGAATGAAAGTACAAAGATTCAACAATAAAAAAAGGTTTAATTTAATAATTAAATAATAATAATATTTCAAATTATTGTAACCTATTTAAAACTAAATAATTTAAAATTATTGCATTTTTAAATCAAATTCGTGTGCTTATTTAGTATTAAAAATTATAGTTCATAATAATAATAATACATTCTAAACTGAGACTACTGGTGTATGTAGTTTGTACTTATGCATGTTGTTATAAATGTTAAAACAATACAACATGTTAATATATTTACATGTGAGTTCACAGGTATAGGTATTATACCTATTTTGAAACCTATTATACCTAACCTAACCTATTTGTGATTTATCGATCTCTGTGACATGGCTCGAAGGACACTTTATTTTTTAAACTTTTGTCTGAGAAAAATCATAACATAATATAGATTATATATTGTACATGCGTAAGCTATATGTAAAATAACTTTTAGTTGTGTTTGATTTTATACGGTCACAATTACTCCAAATTAAGAATAAATAATTCATGAAAATAAGTTCTTGTCGTACTATCGTCTCAAGACAATCCTTAAATGGTATAAAAAATCTAAATAATGGAAAATATGGACTTAAGGTATAGGTACTTAAAAATCACACTATGAATTAATTATTAAAAGAAAAAATGGGGGTGAGCATGCTAGGTGAAACATTCTAAATATAATATGTTATAGTCAAACTAATACACTATATTATATAGTTATATGGCTTGTGCAGGGGATATGTAGATATGCGACAAAGTACACATTTATTTTCCTTGAAAAGCGTTTTTTTCTTACAAAAAAAACTCTATAAACTAATTTCAAATGTAGTCTTCAATATAATATATGGCCACTTCAGATATAGTTATTGAAATAGTTCTAAACGAGTTCAAAACCCTCTCTTTAATAAAAATAAATCTTTAACTAATCAATAAAATATTGTCTATAATAAGTTACGATACCAAATTGTATATTTTATTGACAATAAATAATTTTGATTTTACTACGCAGTACACGTTTTTAACGAAAAAGTTCCCGACTATTTTCTGGAGTCCAGCAACTGTTCGAGTTGAATAGGTACTCTGCCGATGAAGTCCACGCACACACTTTCAGTTAGTAGAATGTATTAATGTATAATCTTGTATATGTGACAACGACATTATTGACGACATTTGCAAAATAGTTTCAAATTGCATAACCGCCAATGTTGTACGCGTTTCGTTTGTATGATATATAATATGCACGATTGAAAAACGCGGAATGCCGTTCGATTTCGTTATAGCTATCGTGTGACGAGCACAATAAATATCCGGACAATCAAGTATATTATACAGCGATGCCTGCAATGATCACGGCGTGTACTTATATATGTATATGTATGTGCCTATTTTAGTTACCATTATTCGACCTGTGCGTAATATTATACATAATATAATAATATACACCAATAGCTTGTTATTAAGTGTATACCTATGTATAGATAATATTTTATTATAATATGGAGGGCACGGCGTGGTCGCCCAATAACGGTCAATCGCTCGGCCGTTCCAAATTGATTTTACATTGACGGATGGTGCGCAGTTTATCACCGATCACCTCCTAATAAGGGTGTCCGAGCAAGTTGTATATCATTTTTCAGTTCGCTCTACATAATATATGAGAAGAAAATAAAACGTTTAACCCGACTTCACCCGTTCGCGCACACGACTCGATAATATAATATATACACATAACTAGATGCGATGTGCCTACTATATATATATACATTATATACTCTGATTATGCGTGTGTGTGTGTGTGTGTGTGCATTGGATCTACTTGTTAGTTGTAACTAACTACTGTCGTGTGAAAAGAGAGATAGAGAGAGAGAAAACCTATACAAACAAACAAATTCCGATATGAAAAATATGATAATAGTTATAATAACGATAAACACAGTGGCGTACTTACGATACGTATACTTACCTATAAACGCGCGCCCGTCGTTATTAATGTTAATACGCTGTCAGATGCACGTCACGGAGCAAGAGGGCAGATAGATTCTCCCGCGGTGGACCTATATAGGTAGGTACTGCCGCCGTGTGCGCACATATTAATAATATAATATTAGGTGCGATGATATTGTATACATATACCGTATACCGTATACCATGTGTGTATACCGCATACCGTGTGTCCGTGTATATATTCGTACCCAGGCGACTGAGTCGCGTATCATTTAGGTACAGTGTACACATTTATATTATTATCATAACGACGTCCGTGATGATGCTTATGAGGTTTCTCTCTCGGGTTCGACTGCGCAGCAACACTGCGTATAATAATAATAATAATCATCAGTGATTGACGGTAGTCGAGAGTTTAGAAATCATCACACTGATTGTGCGCGATTGATATTTTTACCACCATACATTATAATATACCTATAAATTTATATCATGTATAGGTGTAGGCTACGTGTAAGACTGCATATGTAGTGGTACCTATACGCAATACAAGCGTAAGGTAGGTACATTGTATGTTGAACGCGTAGGCAATAATATAGTCGGGTTCATCGTCGTATTATTATTATTATAATTTATAATGGACATAATATCATATAGGACATAGGTGGCCACCGTATATCCGTAGAATATTCCAAAATATATAGTATTGAAGTATTGTATAACAGCACTGCAGGTACACTGCAAACGCAAAAGTACATTATATTTTTCAGTTTTCGATTAGGTAGGAGACTTAATCATTTATTATGTTAGTCAAATTGGGAAATTTCGATAGACGCATAAAATAACACAAAGTATCGACATCAAATGTTTATGTAATAATATACTCTGAAACCGACTAACTACACGTAGGTACCTATATTATATATTATATATCAATATATGTTGTGTAAATGGTTTCAGTGTTAACAGTTGAAAAATGGCAATTCGGGTTTTTTTTAGAAGTCTTTCGGAGAAGACTAGGGAGGTGCTAGATGGTCTTTGGCACCCCCAAAAATTCAAGCCATAATAAATTCTTAAATTTTACATCCTAACGTAGATACTACCTATAGATATTCAATTTTAAGTACTTATTGTATTTTTCAATTATTCTAATTCATTTTTCTCGCATTCTGCATGTTTAAACATATAATATTATATAGTTTCATTTTTATAAAATATTTTGTTTTAGATCAATCGTAGAAGGTTTTGATAATAGTAATAAACTGCGGTCAATATTATCAATGACATTGTGCTTGGGGAATACTATAACAATTAGGATTTTCCTTAGGTAGGTATACTTGTATAAATTGCTTGCTATCATCATTCCAGTTAATTCTAGAACACACGGTCGTGGTTTTTTAAGCATGTGGCGCATCAACAAATCTGAGCGGAGCAGCAATGAATGTATTGATTTTACAATGATGTGTGTTTTTTTATTTTTAGATTCTGAGTGGAACGATGAATGTATTGATTTTACAATGATGTGTGTTTTTTTTTTATTTTTTTTTTTATTTTATTTTTTATTTTTTTTTTTTTTTTTGTGTCTGTCATCACGTTTAACGACAGTAAAAGTGCTTGGATTTTCTTCAACAGTACCTTTTCTGATAGGAAAGTGAATCTAGTTGGTACTTTGGGGGGTCAAAAGTAAAATTTTTCCATAGTTTCAACGCGCCGTGAAAAACAAAAGAAAAATTAAGGAAAAACGGGAATTTTTACGCAAAATCTGTTTTCGAGAAAATCGATTTTGGTTTTTGGTGTAACTTTAAAACAAATGACCGTAGATATATGAAATTTTGACTGAATGTTTATCATAGCATTTTCTATACACCATAACATTTTAAAAATATTTTGATTTATTTTGAGCTCTTTATGGACATTTTCATTTTCCATTTTTTTTTAGTTTTTTTTCTAAAAATATCAATAAAATTTTATTTGTTGGATAAAAAAGCTTGAAAATTTAATAGAAGGCTCCTAGTATATTGTTTCAAAGGCAGATGAAAAATATTAAAAATCGTTAGTCACAGTTTTTTTTTATAAACATTTAAAGTTAAAAAAAGGCGGGTAAGTCGTGGATGTCGCTCTGCTGTACAGTAGGTTACAAGTGGGTTACTGTAATGGATGGAATTAAATTTGAATCCAATGATATTATATCATTGTATACGAAAAACGATTCTGAACGGAGATGATTTGTCAGTCTAGGATATATTATTTTTAAAGAAAAACTTATGGAGAACCTTGTACCAAATTTTAAAAACTTAGTTATAAAAGAAAAAATTTTTACGATTTTTCAACCACTAAATTACTTGCAAATTTTCGCAATTTTGACATATTTCGTATAAATTTGAACTTTAAATGCTTATAAATAAAAATTGTGACAATGTATTCCTTTTATTTTGCAACTGCTATTGTAAAAATATGTTAGGAGCCTTGTATTAAATTTCCAAATCTTAGAATTAAAAAGAAAAACTTTTATGAATTTCTGTCTAAGATAATTTGAACATTGCCGTAATTTTTACGTATTTAGTCAAAATTTGAACTTTAAATGCTTATAAAAAAAAAATCGTGACTATATATTTCTTTTATTTTTCAATTGCTATTGTAAAAATATATTATGAGCCTTGTATTAAATTTTGAAATCTTAGATATAAAAGGAAAATTTTTTATGAATTTCTAGCATAAAATAATTTACGAATTTTCGTGATTTTTACATAATATGTTGTCAAAATTTGAAATTTAAATGCTTATAAATAAAAATTGTGACAATGTATTCCTTTTATTTTGCAACTGCTATTGTAAAAATATGTTAGGAGCCTTGTATTAAATTTCCAAATCTTAGAATTAAAAAGAAAAACTTTTATGAATTTCTGTTTAAGATTATTTGAACATTGCCGTAATTTTTACGTATTTAGTCAAAATTTGAACTTTAAATGCTTATAAAAAAAAATTGTGCCTATGTATTTTTATAATTTTTGAATGGGAGTTAGAACAACATATGTGGACCCTTCTATTAAATTTTCAAGTATTTTGTCCCAGCTAATTTTTTTTTATCAACATTTATAAAAAAAAAATCAAAAAAAATCGATTATTTCAATTGCCTATAAATAGATTAAAAATTAGTGAAATATTTTGAAAATAAAACTATATAAAGAAAATGTCAATTTAAACAACTGGTAAAATTTTCAAGTGTCTACGACTCATACTTTTTGAATAATAACAAATATCAAAAATCGTTTGAGGCTAAACCGTTATTTAATGCGGTTTTGTAAAAATTTAAATTTCAAACACTCCTAAAAATTTTTTGTCTTAGTCCGGTTGAGTTTTTTTTACAGATATTTAAAGAAAAACTTATGGAGAACCTTGTACCAAATTTTAAAAGCTTAGTTATAAAAGAAAAAAATTTTACGATTTTTCAACCACAAAATTACTTGCAAATTTTCGCAATTTTGACATATTTCGTA
>NC_042493.1:62538565-62539355 GCF_005508785.2 Acyrthosiphon pisum
TTATCAAACAAAAAATATCTATAAGGAAGTCAAATTAAATTTTTATGATCGTTGAAATTCAAATTTTTACAACAATGGATATTCACTCGATTCTCATGTAGCGATTTCATTATTTTGTTGTAATTCAAAAACGAATAACTGCAGATACATGAAAATTTTACTGAATGTTTATATTAGCATTTCCTATACACCATACAATTTTAAAATATTTTGACTCTTTTTGAGCTGTTTACGGACATTTTCAGTTTTAAATTTTTTTAGTTTTTTTTTCTATAAATATCAATAAAGTTTTGTCTGTTGGGCCAAAAAGTGTATAAATTTAATACAAAGCTCCTGATATATTGTTACAATATCAGTTGAAAAATATTAAAAATACATAGGCACAATTTTTTTTTATAAGCATTTAAAGATCAAATTTTGACAAAATTTATCAAATCTTAATTTGAAAAATTATTTTGTAGTTAAAAATTTATAAAATGTTCAATTTTTGTATCTAAGAATTAAAAATTTAAAACAAGATTCCACGTAAGTAATTAATTCTGTTACCAAAAAATCTAAAAAATACATTTACACAGTTTATTTTTATAGTCATTTTAAGTACAAATTTGGACGAAATTACATATTAAAAACCTAGGATAACTATTTTAGTTATTTTGTTGTGATTGTATAATATTATTCGTGGGTACTTGAAACTTCTAAAGTATACTATTATATATCTATGATTTTACCACGGTTTTTTGTTGATGTATAACGCGTTATAACTTATAAGTACCTAATAGATATTATGATA
>NC_042493.1:62539455-62543243 GCF_005508785.2 Acyrthosiphon pisum
GAAAATGTAATACAAGATTACTTATAAGATTATCTACCTTTATCAAACAAAAAATATCTATAAGAAAGTCAAATTAAATTTTTATGATCGTTTGAAATTCAAATTTTTACAACATTGGATATTCACTCGATTTCTCATGTAGCGATTTCCTTATTTTGTTCTAATTCAAAAACGAATAACTGCAGATACATGAAATTTTTATTGAATGTTTATATAAGCATTTCCTATACACCATACAATTTTGAAAATATTTTGACTCTTTTTGAGCTGTTTACGGACATTTTCAGTTTTCAATTTTTTTAGTTTTTTTTTCTATAAATATCAATAAAGTTTTATCTGTTGGGCCAAAAAGTGTATAAATTTAATACAAAGCTCCTGATATATTGTTACAATATCAGTTGAAAAATATTAAAAATACATATGCACAATTTTTTTTTATAAGCATTTAAAGATCAAATTTTGACAAAATTTATCAAATTTTAATTTGAAAAATTATTTTGTACTTAAAAATTTATAAAATGTTCAATTTTTGTATCTAAGAATTAAAAATTTAAAACAAGATTCCACGTAAGTAATTAATTCTGTTACCAATAAGTCTAAAATATACATTTAAACAGTTTATTTTTATAGTCATTTTAAGTACAAATTTGGACGAAATTACATATTAAAAACCTAGGATAACTATTTTAGTTATTTTGTTGTGATTGTATAATATTATTCGTGGGTACTTGAAACTTCTAAAGTATACTATTATATATCTATGATTTTACCACGGTTTTTTGTTGATGTATAACGCGTTATAACTTATAAGTACCTAATAGATATTATGATATGATTAATTTGGAATTTATTATAGGTACCTATTATAGGTCAATTTTTTTTTAATACCATAGATAAGTATATATTATATGTCTAATACATAGACTGATATACCGTCTCCGCTCAGAATCGTTTTTCTTATACAGTGATATTATATCATTGAATTCAAATTTAATACTGTCCATTATACAGTGACCCACTTCTAACCTACTGTACAGCAGAGCGACATCCACTTACCCACCTTTTTTTATTTTTTTTTTATTTTTTTTTGTGTCTGTCATCACCTTTTAGGACAGTAAAACTGCTTCGATTTTCTTCAACAGTAACTTTTATGATTGGAAAGTGAATCTAGTTGGTACTTTGGGGGGTCAAAAGTAAAAATTTCCCAGTAGTTTTCAAAAGCGACGTGAAAAACAAAAGAAAAATTAAGGAAAAACGGGAATTTTTACGCAAAATCGATTTTTAACAAAATCGATTTTGGTTTTTGGTGTAACTCTAAAACAAAATGACCGTAGATATATGAAATTTTCACAGGTTGTTTATATTTGCATTTTCTATACACGGTAAAATTTTGAAAATATTTTGATTTATTTTGAGCTCTTTACGGACATTTTCATTTTCCATTTTTTTTTAGTTTTTTTTCTAAAAATATCAATAAAATTTTATTTGTTGGATAAAAAAGCTTGAAAATTTAATAGAAGGCTCCTAGTATATTGTTTCAAAGGCAGATGAAAAATATTAAAAATCGTTAGTCACAGTTTTTTTTATAAGCATTTAAAGTTCAAAAAATGACAAAATATGGAAAAATCACGAAAATTTGCAAATTATTTCGAGTTAGAAATTCATAAAAATTTTTCTTTTTAAATCTAAGATATGAAAATGTAATACAAGATTACTTATAAGATTATCTACCTTTATCAAACAAAAAATATCTATAAGAAAGTCAAATTAAATTTTTATGATCGTTTGAAATTCAAATTTTTACAACATTGGATATTCACTCGATTTCTCATGTAGCGATTTCCTTATTTTGTTCTAATTCAAAAACGAATAACTGCAGATACATGAAATTTTTATTGAATGTTTATATAAGCATTTCCTATACACCATACAATTTTGAAAATATTTTGACTCTTTTTGAGCTGTTTACGGACATTTTCAGTTTTCAATTTTTTTAGTTTTTTTTTCTATAAATATCAATAAAGTTTTATCTGTTGGGCCAAAAAGTGTATAAATTTAATACAAAGCTCCTGATATATTGTTACAATATCAGTTGAAAAATATTAAAAATACATATGCACAATTTTTTTTTATAAGCATTTAAAGATCAAATTTTGACAAAATTTATCAAATTTTAATTTGAAAAATTATTTTGTACTTAAAAATTTATAAAATGTTCAATTTTTGTATCTAAGAATTAAAAATTTAAAACAAGATTCCACGTAAGTAATTAATTCTGTTACCAATAAGTCTAAAATATACATTTAAACAGTTTATTTTTATAGTCATTTTAAGTACAAATTTGGACGAAATTACATATTAAAAACCTAGGATAACTCTTTTAGTTATTTTGTTGTGATTGTATAATATTATTCGTGGGTACTTGAAACTTCTAAAGTATACTATTATCTATCTATGATTTTACCACGGTTTTTTGTTGATGTATAACGCGTTATAACTTATAAGTACCTAATAGATATTATGATATGATTAATTTGGAATTTATTATAGGTACCTATTATAGGTCAATTTTTTTTTAATACCATAGATAAGTATATATATGTCTAATACATAGACTGATATACCGTCTCCGCTCAGAATCGTTTTTCTTATACAGTTATATTATATCATTGAATTCAAATTTAATACTGTCCATTATACAGTGACCCACTTCTAACCTACTGTACAGCAGAGCGACATCCACTTACCCACCTTTTTGTGATTGTCATCACCTTTTAGGACAGTAAAAATTCTTAGATTCTCTTCAACAGTATATTTTCTCATAGGAAAGTGAATTTAATGGGTACCTATTTTGGGTGATCAAAACTCAAAAGTAAAAAATTCCTAATAGTTTTCGAAAACGCAGGAAAAAAGAAAAGAAAAATTAAGGAAAAACAGGGATTTTTACGCAAAATCGGTTTTCGACAAAATCGATTTAGGTTTTTGGTTTAACTCTAAAACAAATTACCGTAGACACATGAAATTTTCATTGGTTGTTTATATTCGCATTTTCTATACACAATACAATTTTCAAAAAATATTGATTTACTATTTATACGGACATCTTCAGTTTCAATTTTTTCTAGTTTTTTTTTTCTACGGATGTCAATAATATTTTATTTGTTGGGTAAAAAAGCTTGAAATTTAAGGTACTTACATTTAAGTTTTAAATAATTAATTAATCATTCGTATATGATAAAATATTGTACTACAATAAATTAGTGAAAACTGCAGTGTACCTACCTAAACTGTAATGTAATAAACAGGTGTATAGCCGTAATATTGTAATCTAATATAAAATAAGTACCTATATAATTATACATGATCATAATTATTATAAGTAACAACAGATAACGACGTTATATATTTGAATATATCACATTTTAACTGGAAAAAATTATTAAGAACAAATGTGGGTAAATAGGTACTGTGTTATTTTTTTTTTACAAAAATTGTTAAATATGTATTTCTTTTGAGACGTAGGACTCAGCAGAACTATTTATGTCCTGGTCACGCTATCCTTGTTGCAGAGGTGGCAAATTATTTTGACGCTATTTGCCAAAAATTACCTTTTTTAGATTCTGAGTGGAACGATGAATGTATTGATTTTACAAAAATGTGTGTTTTTTTTTTATTTTTTGTTTTTGTGTCTGTCATCACCTTTTAGGACAGAAAAAGTGCTTCGATTTTCTTCAACAGTATCTTTTCTGATTTGAAAGTGAATCTTGTTGGTACTTTGGGGGGTCAAA
>NC_042493.1:62544648-62569166 GCF_005508785.2 Acyrthosiphon pisum
TGATATGATTATTTGGAATTTTATTATTGATACCTATTATAGGTCAATTTTTTTTTTAATACTATAGATAAGTATACCTATAATAGGTATGTCTAATACCTAGACTGACAAACCCGTCTCGCTCAGAATTGTTTTTCTTATACAGTGATATTATATCATTGAATTCAAATTTAATACTATCCATTATACAGTGACCCACTTGTAACCTACTGTACGGCAGAGCGACATCCACTTACCCACCTTTTTTTCTTTTAAGTGTGCCATGAAAGTATGAAAAGAGATATATAAAAACTGAGCTACATATTATGAGATATTTATCGGTAATTTTTTTTTTATTATTAAGGCAGAAAAACTAGTTAGAATTTTTCTATTAAAATTTCTTAGAAAAATTTAATGAATTTCTCACTGAAAATTAATTTTAAAATTTTAAGAATTTCGATGAATTTTGTCAACATTTTAAATTTAAATGCATATAAAAAATAATCATGCATATTTAATCTTTAATATTTTTTATTTGCTATTAAAGCATCTTATGAGGACCTTTGCTTTAAACTTTCAAACTTTTTTACAGTGAAAAAGTTTTTACAGACAATAGTTTAAAAAAAAAATGTTGAATAATTTTTCAAGGCTATAAATAGCTTAAAAAGAGTGAAAATATTTTGAAAATGTTACCATGTATGAAAAATGTTAATATAAATATTTTATGAAAATTTCAAGTGTTTGCAGTTATTAGTTTTTGATTCGGTACACAAAAAATAAAATCTATTTTTTTCAAAAATTGGTTATGCATAAAACTTCCCATTGTTTTTACTTTTTTTTTCTTTCTTTCCCAGCGCTTTTGAAAACTACTGGGGATTTTCCATTTTTACCTCTTAAAAGTACCGACTAGATTCACTTTTCTATCAGAAAAGATGCTGATGTCGAAAATTAGAGCATTTTTACCACTCCAAATGTGGATGATAGTCAGAAAAAAACCCATATAACACATATATATATAACATTTTAAATACAATACATTTATCGCGATACGCTCAGAAGATATATATATAGTTTCTTTAAAAGTGAATTATTTTTATCTTTAAGAGGACGCCACATTTTTTATATCCGTAATACAATAGCTAGGTATTTTACTAATAAACCCAACCAATCAATATTATTTCCTTTTAAGTTTGATAATACTATAATAGGTTAATTTACTCTAATATTAAAACTAATGAAACTAAATAACGTGAACTGCTAAACTTACTATTTTCGCACTTTTTAAGACGAAACGATGAATGCGAGAGTGCAGGTGGTGATCAAAATCTTCCGAAACGGCTGCACCGTATTAGCAGCCAGGCGACGGACAATCCAGACGAGTTTTTTTGGAATATTTAAATATCATTTTATTTCAGAGTCAGGTTAACCTACGAATTTTTTTTACATTACATCGTCCGTGTTGGCGCACACAATATTTGTATATACGACGTCAACGACGTCAACGACGGCGACTGAGGTGGTTTGTCGGCAACCTTACACGTAGACGTAGGTATATACCTACTAATATATTATATTAATATAGTTTAATATTATTATTTATTAATAATATATGTAGATTGACTACGATTGCGGCGAATGCAAAGTTAGACGCCTCGGCGAGCACATTATATATTTTTATACACACTGCAGACAGCTACGGACCGGTAGCGGCTTAGTTAACTATTCGTATAGTTGTACATACAACAAACACACACTTTTATATAATATATATTATATGTGTGTGTATACACGCGATACAATAATATTAATTTTTAGTTGTTTTACGCCGTTTTGTGTGTGCGGCCGCAAGTAGGTATATATACAAGTTTTAGCGCGACGATGCGTGATCGACAATATTTTTTTCCCTCATTTTCGGCTACCGAAAATATTAATGTGAGAGAGAGAGAGAGAGAGAGTGAGTGAGAGAGCGAGAAAGAGAAATACCGAAACCGTCGGGGAAAAAAATATATATTACCCGTGGATGCGTGGAGGACTGTGTGAAAAAAGACGTATAAAAAAACTTGAAAAAAAAATCGTTTCTGGCGGGCGGGCGGTCTAGGGAATCAGGGTGATCCGGTGCGGGTATAGGTATATATATATAAACGCGATGGCAGATCCTTTAAGTCTTCGATCGCGCGCGTGTTTGTGTGCGTGTGATGTGTGTGCAAGGGGTATGATAATATCCGTGTTTCGATAAAAATAATATAATATTATTATGTATATAATATTATATATTATACATTATGAAGGTTTTGTTTTTCCTCGTCGCCGCCGCCGCCGCCGAGTAGCTTGCACGAGACATTCCTGCGGTGCGGTGGCTGGACTGCTACCAGACTGCTACTGTATTTTGATGTGCGCACGCTTCGGTTGTTCTTTCACACAAGCACTACCACAACCGAGGTGCAACGACTGCCGTGGCGTACCCATATAGGTATACGTAATAGTATAATATGCGTTCCGACAGTTAATTTTGTTCGGTATCCGCACAGTCAAACGCACGCACGCACGCGCACATGTGACTTGTGTTTCTCCGTGTGTAATATTATAATAAATTGTAATATCTGGTGTATACCATAGAGTTGAATTAAATGACGGATAAAATATAATAATAATAATAATAATAATAATAATATGCAATCTCTGAGTCGGCCGATGAATAAGGAGGCGGGCGGCATTCTCTTTCAATTTTTTTTATTTTTATTTTTTTTTTGATCACATATTATTACAGAAATTAATTACTTAACCACGATAGTATTCTTTCGTAGACGTCGTTTGAGTATAAGTCCACCGCATATAGATACGTACCAGCTGTATATAGGTAAATATTATATACTCCTGCAGAGTAGTAGTAATCGATTGCCACGTGACGAGTATTCATATTATATATTATGCAGTAGCCAGTATTATGTTATATCAACGCGTGTAATATGTAGGTAATACGTATATTAACATAATATTATTATACACTCGCCCGGCGCTGATCATGGTAACAACAATAATAGTGCTGAAGCGGTCACGACCAGTACCGGCAGTACCATGTTGACGAATATGCCATCAGGGGGGGGGGGCATATTTTAAAATGTCGCCCTTTAGGTATAGGTATAATAGTTAACACAAACAAAATCAATTTTTCCTCTTTTCTGAAACGGTGCCACAAATTAATTAGTTTTCCAGTCTCCATTCGCATTCAAAAAAATACAGTTACTATGAAATATCAATAGAAATCTTTTGCGTGACAACTCCTAATTATCTGTAAGTATTGTCAGTCTGGCTCGGCTAGTCCAACATTGTGTCAGACAATGACGAGAGTGTAGGTAGCTGGTAGGTACTACATTAATTACTAGTAAATGTTGTTCAAATAAAAATTTGAAATTATTTATAATTATATTTTATAGGTATTTATATCAAATTCAATAACCATACGAGATCACGATGATATATGATAAAATAGGTTAACAATAGCTACATGGATGGTGCTGCACCATCTGCTACTCCCTCTCCAATCTTTCCTTCTCGCTCTTGATGTCTTCGACCAAATTTTAGAACTCGCCCAATAGTAATTCAGCCCGGGATGGATAACAATAAACTCTTAGATGGTGGTCAGTCGGTAGGTCTTCCTTCCTATAGGCCCACACACCTTGTCCGGAATTTCTGTGGTTTGGAATGGTCTTCCGGAAACCTCTCCATACCTACCCTTGCCTTAATCTAGTGACTATACACAGCGGACACTCCTGGTCCTGCCCATTCAGCACAAATATAGCTCTGGAAACATCCATGGCTGGTCAATGTGCATTATTCTATAGATTGGTCGGTTACGTGAATAGCGAGTGGTGCTTATAATAGTGTAATATAATAATAGTGGTGCAGTGCTCAATACCAAAATAATTAGGATATCATGTCCGCAAAATGTAGAATATAGAATATAGATTTTTATTATTCAATTAATATTTTTGTTTTTTTAAAAAAAATTATTTTATAAGTATATTCTTTTAGATAATATAACAACAGTAAACTTATGAAAATTTTATTTTTTTCTAGTTTTAAAAATATTTTTTTTTGTTTTTATTAATAATAATATGATATTTTGAAAAAAATATGTAGCCAACTTTCCACTTAAAATGTATTTAATTAAATATGGGTATTTTAGCTTGGATCACCACACTTTTAACATTTGTTCGTTGATGAACAAAATTTTATTGAATATTTTTTGTTTGAAGTAATTACCCAAATTACCGGATATTTATTTTAAATACCGGATAAATAACTAGGGAATTTACCAAAAATATATTTACCGGGTATTTACCCATCACTAAGTGTATACATATGTCGTGGAAACCCACCTTTATGGGCTATGACCGAGAAAAGATTGAAATATTAAATGGATTTTCTCTAGTTAGTATAAACAAAGTTGATGTAGACTATGAAGTATGAATAGACATTGGAAAATAGTTTCTATCAGCTATTATATATATAACAATATCCAAAAACAATGCAAACTTTTGATTTGATAAAATAAAAATATTTTTCTGCTTAATATTCATAATATGTTTAATGTGTGTTTGTATAAACTTCTGTAAATTCTTGACTAAATTAAACTTATTCGTGTAAATTATTTATTGAAGTGTTATATCATATTTTTAATGCATCTGTTGTAATTTGTATTTTTTAATTTAATAACGTTATGCTAGTATTCATATTTTGAGATAAAAGAAATAAAAAAAGTGGGTGTCGCACTGCTGTACAGTAGGTTACAAGTGGGTCACTGTAATATATGGTATTAAATGTGAATTCAATGAAATAATATCATTGTATACGAAAAACGATTCAGAGCAAAGACAGTCAGTCGGCCTATGATATATTTGAGTATATTTGATGATAATATTATGAATAAAGTAATTTATTAACCTATTTACGTGGAACCTAAACGATGTATCTAATACTACCAATGTAATATTTCATTTAATATCATCAGTAAAAATAGTTTATTATTTAAACATTAGTACAAAAGTTTGTAAGAACATTTTTTTTTCGCTCAAACGACGCATAACGACTTGTTAGAGATTGTTAGACAACTTTCAAAGTTTGTTAGACTTTATTTTTAACGCTAGAATTTTTTTACTTTTGCACTGCTATCTTCAGCAGTACAAATGTATGTTAGACAATTTTTTTCACTCAAACGACGCATGACGACTTGTTAGAGGTTGTTATACAACTTTCAAAGTTTTTTAGATTTTCTTTTTGTCGGTAGAATTTTTTTACTTTTGCACTGCTAACTTCACGGCAACAGTACAAAAGTTTGCAGTTAAAACATTTTTTTTTCGCTCGAACGACGAAAGTGGTCTAGCGTCGATAATAAAGTCTAACAAACTTTGAAAGTTGTCTAACAATCTCTAACAACTCACTAACAAATTTGTTAGACTGTTTTAAAATTTGATTGTTATCATTGCGCTGCTAAGTTCACAAAGGTTCCGAACTGATGTAGAATATTATTGCCACTCGAAATTGCGTTCATATAAAATTAGAAAAACCGTATTAGTACTATGGACTAGAACCTTTTGAATTTATCGGTATTGGTTCCAAATAATTTCGACACTAGTTTCAGATAATTTAGTACCGAAAAGTATAATAATTTTAATACCTATCCGGAAAGCGAGTTTAATTAATAGTATGAGAAATATAAGAAAACTCATTAAAATCATACATAGTTCATACACAAAACGGTAATACCATTAAATTATGATAAAAGAACCTTTTTAATTTGAAAATTCCTGTTTGGTTCTGGTACTTTATTTATTAAAATAAAGGTTCTGGTTCCGTTTCTTAATATTTTAAAGGTAATATTTTAGGTAAGGTTTCAGTCCCTCATTAGTATATTAAAAAATTAGTACGACGTTACATTGCCTATAGTATATTCTTTTATATCCCTTTAGTAGTTTTTGGCACAAATACCTATATCTATAATACTTATACTAATACAATATAATAACTGCAGTTTACATTAAAACTCATATTATATACCTAATATATAACTATATTTGCTATATGAATACCAATTATTAATTCACGCAATGGTCATATAATTAAAAATCATAAGAAATAATTTGGGGAGCTTAGCACTCTCAAGCACCTCACCACCATTCCCACCAACAGGGGTGATCACCCACGCACAGCATATATTTGATTTATATTAAGTTAACGCCAAGTCCAAGTGACTCAAGTTTACAACAAGATGTCACATATTATAATATGTGCTGCCGATAAACGCCACACGAGAAATACTCGGCGCCGACGGTCGGTTGGAGGACAGAGTTGATGGTGTATAGTCTATACGCGAGTTGCATACGTGTATTAAAAAAAATATAATATATTATTGTATTATTATTATTATCATCAGCCACCCGTGAGAGCTGATCATCGCCGCGCAACACCCGTATACGCCGCACGCGCATTTGGTCATCGATAATAACGTGTCAAAATGCGTGCTATCGTCGATATACCCATATAATTAAGGACATGATTGTTTAGCGGCTTTCGACTCGGTTAATTTTGTACAGTCTACCGTGAGTATTGTTGGAAAACGCTTTAAAACCTATTCAGAAAAATAATAATAATTCTCTCGTGTACACTGTACAATAATAATAGTATATAGGTATATATAGAGATAATATGTAATTACACACATGTGAACGTTAGTGTACGTGTGTGTGAGCACGAAGACTAGTGGCTCCCGGTTGCGTGCGTGTGCGTATGTGTGTGTGTGTCCATTTTTGTTTGTGGAAAAACATTGTCATATATAACGTTATTTTTTAAATTTTTTTTCATTTTGGTATATAGGTATGTATCGATATACTTAGTATATCTATAGGTAACATACGTGTACTATATATCATATATTTCTCTCGCTTCCATCGCGATATACTTATAATAATGTGTATACACATACTTTGTGTGCGTGTGTGTGCCGGGCCGGTCGTCGGAAACAATGCGACACAAATTAAAGCTAACTGACGGTGTTTGGCCCTCAATTCACCAGAAATGAATTACGCGCCAATGCCTATTACAATATAGTATAACAACCGGCAAGATTTATGGGTTCTACACACAACGCACCGCCTAATTACTGGTTGTCAAGAGGACCTCTCATCGTCTTCGTCTTCGTCGTCGTTTGCGTTATCTAAAAGGAAGAATATGCGCGCGCTCCTCTCTGTGTATGTGTGTGTGTGTGTGTGGGTGTGTGTGGTTACCGGTTCCACTTTTGTCGGGGAAATCTATTTACGCATATACTTACGCTTATATTATAATATACTGGTTTATTATTATTATTTTTTTTTTTTTTTTTTGTATTCTATCCTCGTTCAATCTTTTTACTAAGCACATATGGTATTTACTGTTTACCGACTATTTTTAAACCATTTAAATATATATATTATATAAATGTTTTTTTTTTTTTTATCAAAACGGAAATGTAACAATAAAAACAATTAAAATCCTACATAGGTAAGCACTATATGGGCAGGCGCGCGGATGTCCGCCGTGGAAAGAAGCGATGGCATCTACGTCGACCCCCTTGCAGTTCACGGACGGAAAACTAAAAGTGGAACATTCGAAATCCTATACAAAATTAACGTTCCCTGAATAATTGTTTAATCTCATACGGTGTCATGGTGGGCCACCCTTATGATTAAATTTTTCTACAGTGCTCTTTCTATACTGGTTATCTATAATGTGTATAGTGCCTACAATAGATAAATATAGGCAATAGGTACCTATAGAATTTGACAAAAAGAAGTCAAAATCGAGCATCACTCATCAACTACCATTTAATAAAATGACAATTTAAATTAAATTTTAGTTGGTAACATCCATTAGGTATATATGTAGGTACAAGCAAAAATATTTTATAAACATACAATAAACTATATAACTATATAAATAGGTACGTAACAACATGGCCACATGAGTGTTATATTTAAAACAACTTAAAAAGTTTTGATAATACGAGTATACAACAGTTAATTTATAGGTACTTTAAATTATATCTAATTAGATTGTATTTTTTACAGGGCTAGAAAACGTTATAATAACGATATAATTATAACGTTTTAATTGACAAAAAACGATTGAAATTTGTAAAAGTAATTATAACGGAAAGCGATAATCAAAAGTAATTAAATACCGCAAAACAATACATAACGATTAACAAAATATATTAAATATCATTAAACAAAACATAACGCAAAACTTAATTTATAGATTATCATTAAACAAAAAAGAATACAAAACGTAATTTATAGAATATCATTGAAAGAAAAATAACGCAAAACAAAATAATTTAAATTCCATTTATTTTAAAGTTATATTGGTTTCGTAGAAATATTTATTTCTTGCATACGGACATTAGAATTGATTATATTATATTCCGTATCCAATCCATTAATTACCCGCATTAGTAATTATTTTTAAATTTAATAGGTATTAACACTATTTTAAATAATGATAAATTCAAAACTTGTATAACGTTTTAATTCTAAATAACGATAAACGCAAAAGTGGAATAACGTTTTAATTCTGAATAACAATAAACGCAAAAACGTTTAAATTGTAAATAACATAAAACGGAATTTTCTTTTCAAATGCTAACCCTGATTTTTTATTATTATTTAAAATAATAAAGAAATATTTATAATATATTGTATAATAGCACAAATAAGTAAATTTAATAATTTGAGAAAATAGTAACCTCTAAAAATATTTAATATTGTTTACAACAATAAGTAAAACTATTGGCTTAAGGCGTATCTAATAATTTATTATTATCTTGGGCGATAAATATTTTCATCCTTTTAGAGAGAATTCCTAGAATAATTAAGGACGGCATTTAGGAAATAAGAGAGGTACTTTGTGATTTAAGAGTTTGTTGTGAAAACTATTGTAGGCCCATCTACCTATTATTGGCCTAGTTTTTTTTTGTGTGGGCACATATAAATTGTTGTGTAGATTAAGGTTAGAAACGCACTATAGGCGCATCCAAAAATTTGGATATTTGTACACATTATTATTATATGAACAAATTAACGACAATTACCTATAATAGCTTTCTCTGTAGAAAAATGTATCTAATAGTTTTGGAAGTTAAAACTTTAAGCACAGTGTTTTGACAGTGCGTTTTATAAATATCTCGAAAATGTTGACAAACAACATTCTGTTAAATTAACTTTAAAATTTTAACTATGGTGGCCAAGTGTGGCACCGGTGGTTGGCCTTAGTGATTAACGTGTTCTGAGGTCAAGCATTGGGCTTCATAGCTAGTTCCCTTATGGATGACCACCCGAGTTTTTAGTGACAAATCCTCGCCACATAAAGTATATATGTACCAACCATACCCCCCCCCCCCCAAGTAAAACACCGACTAAATAACCTTCAGGATAATGACCTCAGATGTTGAAGCCTTAACTCAATAAAAAAAAAATTATACCTACCTATTATAGGTATGTGCCTACTTTTAAATATTTTTTTCATGAGAATATTTTTTTTCAATTTAAACTTTTATTATAGCGGTTATGGTATGAGTAAAAATATTGCCGGACGAAAACCCACGCTCACGCCTTCGCCATCGTCCATCACTGAATTTATTTACCAAATTTCGAGTCAAATAACCCCCCAGAGTTTTCGGTTACATCATATTATTATTATACAGGCACCTATACGTATATTAATATCATGTAGGTATGTACAATATCGAGGGAATCGTGCTTGCAATTGTGATTCTCGTCTGTAGCCAGACTACGCGCAATATTATACGATAATAAGTGAGATCGATTTATAACACCTAGGTATACGCTCGTATACATATACGATGTATCGTACACGATAATTTATAGCGAACAAATCCCGAAATATTATAGTGTGTCGTAAAACGTTATGGTATGGTTTTATAACGAAAGGTGACGCGTGTGTGGTGGTTCATGATAATATATTCCGTTGTCGGGAAACACTCTCGTTCGATTTGCATGCGGCGGTGGCGCTCTATATTAAACATATTATAATTTTGTGAAATCCCCTCGGGACAAGGGCGGATTTCTCGTAAACGTTAAACAGTGTAAATTCTTTCGCTTTGAGATCGTGTTTGATACGCCGACCATCCCGCCGTGTCGGTCTATTTAGCCGCAACAAACGAAAGGGTTGGTAGAGGGAGAGTCGTTGGTATAGTATAAATATAATATATATATATGCATACGGCGAGACAGCTGTTAGGTAAGTACAAGGTGTGTGTGTGTGTGTGTGTGTGTGTGTGTGTGTGTGTGTACTGTGTTCGGGGGCGTAAGGCGATATATAGAAGAACAACCTGCGAACTACAGATGCACACTTACGATTAGTACAACTACCGGACAACGCTGCCGACGTGCATAATATCAAAAAGGGAAATAAAACATACGAAGCTTGTTTCCAATTGTGGGCCATAAATTATACGGATATAATGTATATCATGTACCTAAATGTGATAAAATAAATAAATTCAAAATTAACATCAAGTGGGAGCTAGAGCTCCAGTAAAAAGCCACTCCGATCAACAGTATGTTTGTAGTGTACTTCTATAATAAACTTACATAATATATAACATTATAAGTTATAATGATATAATATATAATATTAATACCAATACAGGTAAATATTTACTATCACGTAATTGATTACGCGCATGGCACATATATAAATATATTATTTAGGTAGGTATACCAAACGATTCGTATATTTCAATATAATGTTTAGTCATTTTTTCGGGCTCGATTTCTTCGACTGAATCGAAAAATCATTATTACGAATATTCTCACACGTGCCTACATGATACGACGTATAAACAGTAATCAAAACTGATTGAAAAAAGAATATTTCGAGCCCTGTGGATTCAGTGGTTTTCGTCGTTATACCTATAGGTATACTTACATAGGTTAGATAAGTTTTCAAATAAAGTTTTGAAGGATTAACAAAAACTGATAACAGCGGCAAGGCTATGTTAGAAACTTACAAAACATTCATATATGAATATGATATCATATAGTTTGACATGTAAACAACAAAAACATTTTAAAAAAAGTTCTGCTCGGTGCCAACAATAACCAGCCGTAGTTATGACTAATAACTAAACTTTTTTGATATCTTTAAGATTATCCATTGAAATTGTTCGTAAAAATAGGACAAGTAATTTTCGTGTAGGTATATATTATATACATACGATAACCATGTACAAATTAAATTTTATATATACCTATTTTTAATATTAAAGTAATATATTATAATATGAGCCAATAATTTATAGTTATCGTCAAGCAGCAACAATTTACTGCTTAATACGTTTCCTTAATTACTAGTCATGTAAGTACTAAGTACTTTCCCGTTTGCATGACTACAGTACCTACCATTGTTAATTGTTTGAATTATATAAGAATATCGCCTGATGCTATTTTTCCGAGCAAATACCTATATTCTCAAATAGACTATTATATTATGTTTTGTATACTTGAATTTTTTTTTTTTATTTACCATATCAATAAAAATAGCATTAATGTTTATATTGTGTGTAAGTGATTCAAAGCCAAATCTATCGGGCTAGTGGTTCTGAAATTTGGTATATAGGTATCCAGTACCCAAGAATATATACCACAAAGTCGATTCTTTTAATTTAGCATTTTAAAAACTACTGGGTACTATTGAGCACACTGTAAGTTGGCTCACGAAAAATGAATGTATTTTTTTGGTATTGGTTACAGAAAATAAAATATAACTATTTCTTATTATAATTGGATATAACTTTAGACCTATTAATATTTTATGTTTGGTCAAAAGTCAAAACCATCCAAAAAGAAACGTTAAATATGTGTAGCTCAAATTTAACGAAGTTTAAGACAGTATATCCACTGGCATTATTCTTAATTTCTCACTATTTTATTAACATAACTACTTTTTTTTAGTTCCCGCGAAACTGATAGTAGCATAAAACAATCAAAGACATTCTATAAAATAAAATGCAGTTACTACCATCTTCGCGGGAACTATATAAAAATAGTTATGACAACTTAAGAAAAAAAAAAATTGTGAAAACAGAGATACGACTTTCTTTGCTACGGCTGATAAATTATTAATAAATATATCTACTCTATAATATAGGACATATGTGTATACAATTTAAAAAACTAAAAACAGATGATATTCAGACACTCTTAGGCAGATCCACAGTTTTCGAATGATTTCCGTACAATTTTCGTAAAAATATTCAGCAAGATCCGTATAGTGTCATAGGCAGATGCTAGGCTACTTTTTACTGCCTTTACTTTTTACTTTTCAACACATACATTTTTAACATAGCTGATTCACGAAAACTATAATTATTTTGTCCATATTTTTATTTTTAATTTAAGACTTGTACTAAATATTTGGTCAATACAATTCAAATAAATGGCATATTAAAAATCTGTGTGGCTTACATTTTAACAGAGTTTAAGGAAGTGCCCGTAAATCTACGTGGGAATTCAATAAATTTGTCACGGGTAACGGTGTCAAGAAAATCGCACATTATGTTGTAGGTACCTTGAGGCCGAGACCCACGGATATGAATAAACGGTTAGAATCATAAATTATAGACCAGTCCACGTGGGGTTAAAGACGAGCGACGGCAGCGGCGAGCTAGGAGCAGCCGAAACGGCAAGACGGCGTCAAGTCTTTATGTGACATGGCCAAGTAGGCATATAAGTTCAGCCAAAACTTGACGGTAGTCAATGGCGTTTATATAACCACACGATATAGTGCATAATATATTATATTATTATGGCTGACGCACTATAAAATACCCGTCTCACATTAAAATTGTTTTGGCTTCCTTCGACTGTTAATAATTATAAACGAAAAAATCATTTTGGACGTCAATGGCAAAATGCGGACAAAATAATAGTTGAATATATTATATGGAGTGATCCATTTGGGGAAAGAAACTCGTACTACCTATTTCAGAAAACATACAAACGCTTTTGAAAATATTGCTTTTACAGTTTTACGTTGAAAAACAACTTTTTTCTAAAAAATATATATTTTACTTTTTATCATCGTTATTAATTGTTAACAGTTTTATTTTTTTTTAATTATGAGATACATATTTAATTTCATATTTATAAGCACTACCTAAGCAGAATATTCGGAGTATTTCGAGCTATCGAAGTAAAATGTTTGACAAGTAGTTTATTAGTTACCTATACTTAACCTAACCCATACCTTTTATGTATTTGAAGATTTGACAAGTGTAAAAGTTATTGTGAATTTAAAATTAAAAAATATTTGATAATATTGTAATATGTGTTATATTGTTTTTAAATTTTAGCGTTAAAAAATAGAAAAATCATACATTATGAAAATTTTAGTGAAACCTCTGTAGACGGGAACCTTTGGGAATAAGCAAACAATGGATTGAAGCCGTTATTGGAATGCACCGGCATTTTCCATCTTGCAAACTTTTTCGATGATGTATATGCCGTGAGTTTAAACTTTTAAATAGGTAGCTTTTAATTATTTATCAAATTTCGTGTCCAGAAAATGTATTTACGGCTGATATGCGTATAAGTTGAACGAATTAATAGTATTTAATACTTTGTTTCTTTGTTACAATCATTGAAATAATATTAAAAATACGATATTATATGTACGGAGTACCTGATATATTCTAGTAATATTATTTTTTTTTCAATTTAAATTTAACCCACGAAAACCAATTATTTTATTGTACTTATACAATTATACTATATGCAAGTAAATAAATAAAAACTATGAATTAAAAAAAAATATACCAATGGGCAAACATAATATTAGGTATCTATATAATTATATTATGTGGTACCTATATCTATATATAATAAATTAAATTTAAAAAAAAATCCATCACTAGTTCCTACAACCTTTTAATTCCTAATTGTGTTTGAAAATAATAGTTATTAATCACACACACTGCACTACTGCACGTACGTTGCACCAGCCCCCCCCCCCCCCCAAGGAAAATCTATAAACAAACTATACAGATATTTAGCACGTAATTCGCACGAATTCGCACGCCTATTTTGAAAATTCGCACGACCTTCCTTCCCCTCAAAAAAAAAAAAAATTCACCTCATAGCAATAGTTCACCCCCTCATAAAAATATGACAAATTTAAAAATTCTATATTTAATCAGATTTTTTATTAAGACTTTTTTATTTCTATTTAGATTTGTTTTATTCAATCAAGGTTTTTTTATTAAATATACTGAGTGATTCTTTTATCAAACAACACTCATTATTACAAAAAGTGTAAAATTTTTTGAAAATATATTTTTTCAGTTTCAATTCGCTTGTCATTCAAAAAAGTAAAAAACTTAAAAAAATTTAAGGATAAAAAATATTTAAAAATATAATTTTTTAAAAAAAAATGTTGTTTTATAAGCGACTTGAAACTATGTAAAAAGAAATTTTCAAAAAATTTTACTTTTTGAAATAATGAGGGTTTGACAAAAGAATCACCAGTATATCAAATTATGAAAAAAATTATATTTGATAAAAAAAACCGTGATTGAATATAACAAATCGAAAAAGAAATTTAAAAAAAAATTATTAAAAATCTAAATTAAACAAAAAAAATCTGTATTAATTAAAAAATGTAAATAAAATAAAAAAACTATATTTGATAAAAAACTTTATAATAAAAAATATTCTATCAAGATTTGTTCAACTTTTTCAATTCAATCAATATTTTTTTATTGAATATTGATTTTTTTCATAATTTGTATTTCAATAAAAAAAGACGAGTAGGATAAAAAAACTATTGTAAAAACACCAATTTAAATTTAAAAAAAGCTGTATTTACCTAATAAAAATGTAAATATAATAAAAAAGTCTATATTTGTTAAAAAAAACTTTGTTTTATAAAAAAATTTCAATCTAGATTTGTTTAATATTTTTAATTCAATCAAATTTTTTTATTAAGTTTCTTTTTAGATTTGTTATATTCAATCAATGTTTTTTTTATCTCAAATAAATTTTTTTCAGTATAGATAATAATAATAAATAAAGACAAAATTCTATTTTTACTATGAGGTGAATTATTTTTTGTTTGAGGGGAAGGAAGATCGTGCGAATTTCAAAAAAGGCGTGCGAATTCGTGTGAATTACGTGCTAAATATCTGTATAGTTTGTTTATAGATTTTCCTTTGGGGGGGGGGGGCGGGGGGCCTGGCGCAACGTACGTCACTACTGCAGACAGTGTTGGTGTAGGTACTTATAGAACTCGAATGCAATACAAACGTTGGTTTGTTACTTTTTAAGCGTTGTCAACTTAAATTAATGTTCTTTTTATAGTTATTTTAAATTTGAATCAGGACGAAATTACATAATATGAACCAAGAATACCTAACGATTATTATCATTTTGTTGTAATTTAAAAATATTATTCTTTGGTACTTGAAACTCTTAAAATATAGCATTATATTTTATACATACAATGAAATTTTAAATTTAAATTTTTTCGCCAAAAATTAATTCAACCTACTGTAGTACTATTGCCTAATAATAAAATTAATTTAATCACAATAATATCATCAAATGTACCTAGATACTTAGTAATATAAAATATTATAGGCTGATAGACCGTCTTTGCTCAGAATTGTTCTTCGTATATACACTGATTTATACCTATCATTGAATTCAAATTTAATACAATATCCTTTGCGGTTACTCTCTTGACACCTAATGTACAGCGGAGCGTTATCTGATTTTTTCCTTTAATAACGGATTTATTCAAAATATCCTGATTTTTTGAAATTTTGATATAAGTACCTTTGTCCTTTATACTTAGTGAATATATTTTCAAATATCTACTAAGTACTTACATTTTCAAATAAGAACCAACCTCATTTACTGTAATGAACCAATGATTTTTAAAACATTTTAATGTACCTATCTAAATCAAAATTCGAACGAGGAGTTTCTGAGTTATTATAAAATGTATATATTATTATAATATGGATGATAATCCTTAAAATATGGTTTTATAAAATTGTCAAAAATATATAATATTTAATAATATGTAATGTTTATTATACTCTGACAATTTTTATAAATTATAAAATATTAATAGATTAGATAAAATTAATCCGGGCTGCATTTATTAATTCTGCCGCCTCACCTATTATTCACTATGGTTCTATCTTATATTTAATCACATTTAAACAGCTATACTTTTTTTCTTGGAAAAATCAACAATTTATTTATTTAATAAATTTAATTAACTAACTGTTTTAATACATTTAATATTCTGCAGTAAAAACAAAAATACCTGAGTTACTAATAAGTGTAGGTATTCCTACCTTGGAAAATAAAAATTTTACTTTACTCCGCGATTGTTAATTGGAAAATTCGTTAACTAGGTAAACGTACATTATCATAACTATTAGTTAATGACATCGTCATTTCTCCTAGTTCTATGTTCATAATAACCAATGAATTCAACCTTTCTTCTTTGGTAATAGATCTTAAAATCTTAAATATTATTTTATAAATTTCAAACGCTGTAACACGGTTGTGCTCCACCAAAAAAGGTGTCCTTTTATCATTTATCGTTCCCAATTATACTGGCTTAGGACTTTCAACAAAACTAATTTGTTGGTTTGGTTAAAAATAGTTTCATAATAATTAACAAAACATTGATACACACCAGGGACTGGAACCTTTTAAATTTATTGGTATCGGTTCCGGTACTGGTTTTCAAAAAATAAAATAAATGTTCCGGTTCGGTTCTGGTTTTTTGATAGAAAAAAAATAAAGATAGGTATCGGTTCCAAATAATTTCGGTACCGGTTCCAGATAATTTAGGTCGGTACTTACCGAAAAGTATAATAATTTTAAATATCTATCCGGAATACGGGTTTAATTAATAGTATGAGAAATATTAGAAAATTCATGTGATCATATACATAGTTTATACACAAAACAGTACCATTAAATTATGACGAATACAATTATTTTGTATTCGAACCAATAAGCGCCTTTTTAATTTGAAAATTCGGATTCGGTCCCGGTATTTTATTTATTAAAATAAAGGTTTCGGTTCCGGTTCTAGTTCTTAATTTTTTTGGTTTCGGTTCCAGAAACGGTTCTTTTAGGTTTTGTTCCAGTCACTGGTACAGACAATACCAACACTATTTAAAAATATTAATACACAACATAATTTAATTAATACATAAACTTGGTACATTATGTCTACAAATAAAAAACTACAAGTTATATTTTCTTTGGGGTACAATTTTTCCAAATATTTTGTTAAAATCTCAATACAGATACCCATATAAAAACTATGAATTACAATTATGTGGTATAAAATCATAGTCCCATTGTTTTCAAATATTTTTCAAAAATATGACAAAATATGTTTATTATGCCATACATTCATATTTTTAAATAGTTTATTAATCATATATTCCCTTTGTTCCCCAACATGGTAGTTAAATGAACAAAATAAGTATATTTTTCGAGCAATTCATTGTAAACCAGTTTTATTTTTCAAAGTTCTAAAAAAAATATCAGAATTTTATTACATTTATTATTAATGGAAAAAAATGGGGTGAAAATTCTTATTGGTGAATCACCTTTTATCAATTATTGGTATTATAGCTATAAAAAATTAAAAGTAATAGAAGTAGCCTGCCGTATGTTAGCCTAAACCACTGTCAATGGATATTATTTTTTTTTGTAATTCATTATTGCATAGTTAAATAACAAAATAATTTATATTAGCATTTGTGTCGTAACGATAGGGTGAAATTATGGGATTAAGCCATGGACCATGGCCATGGTCATCGCCGTGCCTATCACTATGTGTGTGAAATTTCCTATCACTTGTTCCTATTACGTATCCGTTCCTCTCAAGCCTTTGCCAATATTTTGTAAATAATATTATTATTCATGGAAAGTTCATAAAAATATGAAGTGTTTTAAAAGAACTACCCTGAAAACTACACAAATACAGCCTTTACTTTAGGTAATCGTATGTGTACACAAAACAATAATATTTTATTAATGTGACTTAAAAAATATATTTTTTTTTGTTTTTTAATAATAATTTTCAAATTCTGGAGATGGGTTTAAAGTTTTAAACATTATGGAAAATTATTTATAAATGTTTGGTGATAGTCGGAAAACTGGGCTTACAGGGTTGCTTAAATGCATTCGCTCTTTTAAAAAAGAAATTTTCAATACATTTAGACTACCTATAGATAATACTGTCTTATAAGCATTTGTAATTTTCTAGTTTTTAATTTTATGCATAGGTCAAAAAGCTTTAAAATTTAATAGATCCTATATAAATTGTATTGATCTTACCTATAATAATTTAAAAATATTTTTTAATTTTACAAAATTCTTCAAAATATGTTGTAGTTTAAAATTAATTAAATTTTTCCTATTAGCTAAGGATTTTTCCTCGAGCATTTTAAATCCTATAGATATATGGCACTGATTAGAATATCTATATATGTCGTCATTATTGTTTCTATCAAAAGTATCTAAATAAACATGTCATGCATGATATACAATAGGCATATAGCAATGATCTTGTTTTTCGGTGTATTCAATTTAAAAAAATTATCGGAATATTAAAAACTATATTTTCATCGAGTGATATAATTTTTTAAAAGCAATTAATACCGTAGAATATTCCGAATATACTACTTAAGCACGACTCATATATATGACACCAACATAGTATAGATATATAGCCATATAGATACCAGGTTACAAATATATACCTATATTTGTATTTATAAATTAAAATTAAACGTCTGCGACGGCGCCGCACCTACCTATATATGCAATATAATAATATATACCAATACAACATATATTATACATTATACGCACATTATATTATATATAATATATATATATATATATCTATATATAGTGTAATATAGGCAGTACGCGCGATATACGCAGTCACAGTCCTCGTCGGGAGACGCTCGGACATTATAATAATATAATCTAATAATATCTATATACACATAGGCCCAGAAGCCATGGAAACACCATACACGCATTAAGTATAACGCCGGTGGGTACGATAAATTTCACACGTCCAACTGCAATCGGTGAACACCGATCTGCTTCCTCGTGCACGCCTAAATATGCGCTAAGGCTGCACGGCGTACAGGTAATATACATACCCGGGACGACCAACTAAGGTATACCTATACATTTTATTTTTACTATTATACAGTCCGTAGGGCGCAAAACATCAACTCGCGTACAAAATTTATAATATATACCTCATATTATTATTGTTATTATCGTTAAATAATAATATTGTAGTGTAATAATTTTTGTTGTTGTTTTTTTTTTGTCTCACTTCCTCGCCTCGTTCTCCACGCGGTTTTTGCGTGATGGTCGGCATAAGCACCGGCGCGGACTGTTAAATTTGCTAGGCGTGAATGTGTAACAAGTGTTGGGTCTTTTGTTTACAATTATTATTATTATTATTATTACTATTATCATCATGATTATGATTTGTGAGATTGGAACATTATACGCGCAGGTGGAGGACGGGTTTTCGCGCATATTTCGACCAATTTTCACCGATACATAATAGCACAATAATTGCATTATTATACTATATTATAATATATCATACCACCTATATAATATGTAGTCGGACAACCGCTATGTGTGGCAGACAACAGTGTATATCTATATCTATATATTATAAACGTGTGTGTATATATGTGTAAATGTGTAATTACTGTTTATAATACGTTAACGACTACAACACCTCGACTATTCAAAAATAAAAAAATAGTTAAAAAATGTAACATGTAGGCACAATTTATCATTATTATAATATCCTATAGGTATATATAGGGAACAACTATTATTCCGTAGTCCGTACACAATAAACATATTTCACGGTCACGACGAATTTAAAACATGTGTCCGTTTACAAAAAAATAAACATTAAAAACTTAAGTAAGTACCTATAGCCTTTGTTTTCACTGTCTTGTCCTGAACTAGCCTCTTTTGTTTGTTTTTTTTTTGTCAGTATAAATATAACGAAGTTTTGATTCAATAATATTATTATAGGTACTAAATAATGATTCGTTTAATTATGTTTCTTGTCTAAAACTATAATAATAACATATTTTATTTAACACGAGGTAATCAAAGATTTACATATGTGGGAGGTTATCTTATGAAAATTATATAAAATAATAAGTTGGTGGATCGTGGTTTAAATTTATATAATGGCCGGATTTACTTGAAATGTATGTTATTATAATACGTCATTTAAATTAAGAAAGAAAACAAATTTTAAAATCTCAGTAAGTGGAATAAAGTGGGAAAGCAGAAATTGCTCTGTTGTATAGTGGGTGTCGAGTGTACCACACTAGTTTAATACTACCACGTCATTGAGTAGATCACTGTAATGAATATGTTCAATTTTAGTTGCTTATACAGTTATACGAGAACGATTCTGAACGGAAATGGTCTGTCAGATTATTGGCTATAACTAAGTATACCTATTTGATTATGTACATCATAGCTATTATTATATTAGTAATACGGTAGGTTAAATTATTTTTGCTAAAAACATAAAATATAAATTTTAACATATTAAATAGTGTGGGTACTTAGGTATATGTTTATCAGGGCTTGCATTTGAAAAAAATGTTATGTTATTCACAATATTTAAAGGTTACACAATTTTTGAGCTTATCGTTATTTGGAATTAAAACGTTATTCAACTTTTGCGTTTATCGTTATTCAGAATTTAAGCGTTATCCAAGTTTGCGTTTATCGTTATTTAGAACCAAAACGTTACACAAGTTTGTGTTTATCGTTATATAAAATAGTGCTAATACCTATTAAATTTAAAAACTATTGTGGTTAGGTAATGGCCCGGTTACGGAATATAATATAATCAATTCTTAGATTGTTGCACGAACTAAATGTTTCAACGAAACCAATAAACCTTTTAAACAAATAGATTTTAAAATATTTCGTTTTGCTTTATTTTTTGTTCAAAAATATTCTATAAATTACGTTTTCGATATGTTTTGTTAAATTATATATAATATATTTTGTTAATCGTTATGTTTTGTTTTGCGGTATTTAATTATCGCTTTCCGTTATAATAACTACGTTTACAAATTGCAATCGTTTTTTATCAAGTATAACGTAATAACTAATAATCATAACGTTATTATGACGTTTGCAAGTTCTGATATTTATATCATATCATACCATTATATTTATTAACTTTTATTCAATAACGACTTACCGTGTAACGGTGTGTCGATGTGATATAGGTTCGTGTATAAATGAGCAATACTCTTAAATGAATCTAAATGTTTTTAAAATGTCTTTGTGTATTGTAAAATATAAAACATACCTATATAAAATATTATTATATAAAAGTTTTGAGTTTTCATGAATAATATTTATGATTTACACCAAAATAAATAAAATCGTATTTTTTTTTTAAATTTTACCTTACAACTTAACATTTTATTATTTAGTCGCCTACCTGGCTACCTATTACTTATTAACCCAGTATTTTTTCGAGATGAATGATATTATGACATTAGGTGTGATACATAATTAACAATAAAAACATATTTATTTAGCAAATATATCATATTAAGAGACTATCAATGATACATTCCCCATAATATAAAATTAATGTAAAAACACTAAAAATTAAATATTTCAGTACTTCGTAGGTTACTATATACTATTATACTATACCTAATTTTTAAAGATATAGTGAACCGATAAAGCTATTTTAGTGACCCTTATATATAATAATAACAGTTGTACAAATATTTACTCAATATGTAATTGTTTCCTTAGTCCAACCTTAACGTTTCAAAATATTAGATTAATGTTTGATGATAGAAAAAATATTTAAATTTTATCGACAAAAATAGCATCTGTTTAAGTTAGAATTGTATTTTTATTTTTTAGAAATATTTTCCATTGAAAACCGACGTCCGACAGTATAACACGCTAAACAATAACTGATCCACGTGATATTGAATTTTACAAAAATACATAGAGCAAAAAAATACAAATTCATAACTGGAATGAAAGCGTGTTCCGATCCGGAAGGTAAAGATTCGCCAAGATTGTCAAATTTGCAATGATTGATAAAATGAATAGTTTTTGAGCCAGTAAAAAAAAAATCACTATTTATTCTTTCATTTAGTTAAACTTAAAATAATATATATTATACATATTATATAATTACCTCAAATAATGGGTACAGATATTTATTTATTTGTTATTATATGTACACTTTGCAGTATTATCAGATATATACTAAATATACATAGAGAAATTACATGAATTATCCATTAATCTCGTTTGGCTATAAATACTCGTAAATTACAAAATGAAAAATCTAAGGAGAAAATGTTATCCAGTGATATAATTTTATATATGTATATGTTATAGATGGTATATCATAGCACCTGATATTGTTTTAAATAGACTTGACTTTAAAAAAAAACGCATATTTAAAATATCATACTCCCCACAAATTATTTTGTGATTATGATTATGGAATATGTTTTTTATTATATTTCAGTTTATTTTTAATCAAGTATTACTTGTTCCTCTTCACTCCTGATTTAGAGTAACTATATCTCACGTGTGTGCACAGAGACGTTTGTGACAAAAAAAAACACTTTTAAAGTATTCAACACACTGTTAAACTTATACTTTCTCATCTAGTACTCGTTACCTTGGTCAGTTGAGAAATAGTAAAACTTTGTCTACGTTAAAGAGATCACATCCTCGAACATTCAGTATACTCGTTATTGTGGTAAGTTGTTTGAGGTAAAGTAACCTTAGAATTGTAGAATGTAAATCCTGTTGGACCTTGTTTAATTATCTTTTTGTGTAATACTCGCTATCGTGGTCACTAAAATAAGAATTTAAATTAGATTTATAGCAGGTGTCAATAATTTACTCGTTTGACAGTTTAGGAATTGAAAACCAAAAAAATATCTACTATACGCCAAGGCTTTGCGTGTCGTATACGACAATGGAATGGCGCCCTGCGTGATAGAACCACAAGTTGTTCCAAACCATTTTTTTTATACAACAAACTATCTAACTAACCTTTTTATTTTATAACAAAAAATACCATTTAAGTATAAAGATATTTTAGTTGTAAGTGGCTTTTGGTATGTAAATATTTGTTTTTGAACAATTTTGGAACAAATAACTTATACCTTATACCCAATAATTATAACATCGAAAATGTTTCCAATCGGTCAGCACGAATATATTATAATATATTATGTTTACTTTATATTGATTAGCGGAATATAGGTACCTGAATGTATGTTATATTTTATAATATTATAAATAGTTACAACAAAAATAATTTTAAATTTTTTCTATAATCATAAATGTTTGATCATAATGCACAACTGTTTAACAATTTGACTTCTTAATTATATACATTAATAACAATTTATAATATCATATAGATCACAAAAATTGTTTCAATAACAATTAAGAACACCATACAAATGTAATTATACTCGAAATATAATATTAAAGAAATCGTATACGCCATTCCTGCAAGATATTAATTGTATCCAAATGCAATATTCATACACCTGTTAAAAATAAAATTATATTCTAAAAAAATCATCTTTTTCTTTGGTATTGAGTAAAACCGAATAACTCAAGTATCTATGACAAACATGAAACAAATCCAAAAGTTTTTACCTTTTTTTTCTATGAAATCATAGTAGGAAAATGTTCCTACTATGCCAAAATATATTTAATTTCTAAAACTGTAGCACAAAAAGGCGTTAGCTATAAATTTTGTACAGCAGTAGACCAAAAATTATTATTTTTAATAAGGTCATTTAGTTGCGTGAATTAAATAAACAGTATGCTGATTACCATAAATGTTATAACTTAAAAATAATAAAAACAATTCAAAAAAAAAAAAGTTAATATCGAATTACATATAACAGATTTACATACAAGCATTTGCATATTTTTATGAAACGTGTAAGGCAAACATTTGTATTGTAAATTTAAATTATTATTCTGCATAATATTTTAATTGTATATTTTAAGCACGTATTTCACAATATTTATAGGTCAAAATGCTCACACTTACACATTTTTAAAAGCTATAACACCCTATCCCTGGCATTAATTATTGTAACAAATAATTTATAACTTATAATATATTATTATCATGACAATTATTATAATTATAATGCGTTTACACTGTAGATGCGTGCGCACGGGGACAGCGTAGGCAGCAAATGCTGCACTTAAACATTTTTTTTAATAATCGATTAAGAGGACGTTATACCTGCATGTGTTGTCTCCATCTTACAAGTGCGTAACATACCAAATCCTACGCTCAGCAGAACACGTGTAGCTCCGTTGGTTTACAAATTGATTGAATTG
>NC_042493.1:62569216-62581707 GCF_005508785.2 Acyrthosiphon pisum
GCGAGTTATGAGTACTTAAAGATGTATAAACAATTTACAATTTTAAAATACTCATAGCTTGCTTTAAAATTAAAATATAATAAAAAGCCCATGAGGTTGTCTAGATAATAATCTTACCATTAAATTTTATAAGAGGCCAAATCACTCTAATTTTTAAACCAACGGAGCTACACGTGTTCTGCTGAGCGTAGAATTTGCTATGTTACGCAATTGTAAGACGGAGACAACACATGCGGGTATAACGTCCTCTTAATTTCGATCCATGACATTATTAAGGGGACCGGGTACAATCAATTCTACTGACTCTCAAAAATGTTCTCAAAACATATCAATGACTAAGGTTCATAAGCATTTAAGCACGAACATGTTGTTCGTTATTTTAACATGGTATAGTGCAAATTAAAATAATTAAAAATAATATATACAATAATGTAAACAAATATGTAAGAAATAAATAAAAGAATTTGGAAATAATATTATTAAGTTTAAAACTTTTAATGGTATAATATCAATGATTTTATTAATTTTAGAACATGGATAGTTTTAATTAGAGAGCCTTGATATTAAATTAATATCAAGGCTCTCTAGTTTTAATGTTCAAATATCTGATAAAACAAAACATTACCTATCCATTAAAATCAATTCCAGTCATTACACAATATACATGCAGTTGTGAATTGTGATATTATAAAAATAAATGCATATACAAAGTGTTTAAAAAGGTATTTCAAATAAATATGTAAATATAATATAATATTGAACATGTTATTTCGTAATAAAAAGTGTAACTAAAAAGAAAGCAACATACAAGCCAAAAGACACAGAAGTAAAAATTTTGAAAATACACCATAGATTTCACTCTGCTAAATATAGTAGATTTCGAATACACCTCGCCATTCAGTAGGTCACTTTAATGAATGTGATAAATTCTATTTCAATAATAATCAATCATTGAATACGAAAAGTGATTCTGACTGGAGTCATCGGTGTGTCAGCTTCTATTTCTTGGAATGTTTAATAATTTATTTATAATATTAATTTTCTTTAATACAGATGTAGGTATGGCCATATGGGTGCTAAATAAGTAGGGATCAAAATTTCCGAAAAAAAAGGTTTTCCGAAAAAAACCTGGGTTTTTTCCCGTTTTTTTCGGAAAAATTGAGAAAAATTGGTTTCATTTAAAATTTCCGGAAAAATGGTTTTGACGAAAAAAACTGGTTTTTTTCCTGAAAAAATTGAAAAATTGAATGAAAAAAAATGGTTTTTTTTCTAAAGAACTGAAAAATAAATGTGTATAGTAGAAACAATCTAATAAATAATGATAGTTGATAATCATATTACATACATATTATAAAACCAGTTTTTTTCGTCAAAACCATTTTTCCATTTTTTTTTATATTATACCATACCTAACTTAAAGTCTGTAGTCGATAAATCTAGAGGATTCTATACTTGATTTATAAATAATTATAATTTGTAATATTAACTACTAAAGTACTAACTATTAAGTATTTACTAATTAGTTATTTCTTATTATTTTATATTTAAATATATATTTAATATATTTTATTACCAACTCACTAATTTTGGTAATATACAAACTATCAAATAGTTACTAGTCATCACTCACCATTCACCAGTCACTGTAATATAATTTATAAAACTATCAGCCAGTTACTAATACCTTATTAGTTATCAGTTATTACAAACATAAATAGACATTAAGTATACAATTTTTAACATTTAAAATTACAGGTGATTTATTTTCGGGGAAATACACTCTCCCACATAAATACCAATTTGATATGGAACTACGTTATTTTTAGAACAAATATTGAAATATCCACATTAACATTTTTAAATTTTAATACAATAATACATTGATAAATGTATTGGCAAATGTGAAATGACAATGACTGGTTTCCTTATCTATTTTTTAAAATGGTTTTTTTTTACATAGGTAGATTATTTTAATTTTTAAGCGTAAATAAAATTTTTAATTTTCCGAAAATTCGGTTTTTTTTTTAATTTTCCGAAAACTTCGGTTTTTTCGGAAATGTATTATTTCAATATTCTCCAATTTTTCCACGTTTTCCGAGGCTCTGGGAAAAAAACCGTTTTTTTCCGAAATTTTCCTGAATTTTTCCGGAAATTTTCCGGCATTTTGATCCCTATAAATAAGTATATAATCTTACTCTCCTGGTCTTTATCGCAAAAAATAGTCCATTTATGCCTATGGTAATATAAATAATGTAAGATGGCTGTATTCAGTATTAAAATAAAAATGTGAGTTGCGAATGAGGTGAGTGTTTTTTTCTCAGTTATAAGTTCTAACCCCCTAAGTACCAACCAGATCTTAATTTCTACCAGAAACCATCCTTTAAGTTGAAGATTGAAGCTTTTTTATCGCTTATAATAAAGGTGAAGTAAGAAAAAAAATAAGCAAACAAACAAGTTGATAACATGAAGATTATTATTATTACCTATATGATTGTTTTTATTTTATCGACAAATCGTCAAAACGTAGACAATTTTCCGCTGTATAATATTGACCTATATTATATGCGACATGATGCTCGGTCCTCGAACGAAAAGTAAGTCACCTATAATAAGTGCGTGGATGTATATAGGACATAGGTAAGTACACATACATAATAATATTATGTACAATCCTCTCGCGTAATGTGTTATACATTTTTGTGAGGCACTGTGTCACGAGATTTTCCTCAACGTTATCCATAATATCCAAACACCATCGCAATATTTTAATGTTCGGTTCGATGTACGCTTATATACAATGTATACACACTATAATACGTATTGTGTAGATATAGGTAATACAAGCGCGATAAAGGCGCTATAAGACACTGTACGTATAATAAATCGCGTTGACGTGTCGTAAATATATTTATCTCTCGAAGTTACGCATATATAATAATAATAACAATAATAATAATAGTCATGATAATAATTTGACGAAAATGTATACGCCTCATCAATAACAGACTTCCGCCACCGCACTTGATCCGATGCCCGTACGTGAGCGTATAATATAATAATGACGGCTCGTCGCCGCGGCTCCTTCAAAACCCCAATTTCCGAATTTGTGACCCGAATTATCATACATGGACGTGAAATCAAATTTTATAGTTCCGGTACCGGTTCTCCAAAAACAAAATAACTTTTCCAGTTCAGTTCTGGTTCTTTGATAAAAAAAAATAAAAGTATCAATTCCAAATAATTTCTGTACCGGTTCCGGATAATTTAGGTACCGAAAAATATAATAATTTAAAATACCTATCCGGAATTCGGGTTTAATTAATAGTATGAGAAATATTAGAAAATTCATAATATGATCATACATAGTTCAAACACAAAACAGTAATACCATTAAATTATGATAAATAAAGATATTTTATTTTTGAATATAAAATAACCTTTTTAATTTAAAAATTCCAGTCCGGTCCTGGTACTTTATTTATTAAAATAAAGATTCCTATTCTTAATATTTTAAAGGTTCCGGTTCCAGAATCAGTTCTTTTAGGTTCGGTTCCAGTCCCTGGGCCTGACAACCGTGAGTCGAGGAAAATCGGCGTATAGACTTTTTAGTTTTTCTGTAACTCGTTTATATATAATGATATATATAGATTAGTACGCTCGAATTTGGAATTTTCAACCCTAACACTTGGCGGAGACACCACCGCAGTTTATTTCCTTTTGTTGTTTTCTCTAAATTCAATAGTTATTTACGTGAAAACTGTATTGAATATTTCAATCAGCGTTTTTTCAAATTACTTATAAAAACAAAATATGGACTGGTACGCTTTCAATCAGGTGCGTGAAGTTTGCATTATCATCATAAACATATTAGACACACAAAACTCGGTTGCTCACTTACATAAAACGGCAGTGTCAGAATCGGTGTCAGTATATCGTTTATGGTTTAAGGTGAGCGTAGTTGCTTATGTAACATTTTACCCGTTACTTATATAAGTTATAGGTAATGTGGCTTTACGGAAACAGTGTTATTATACGTGTACGGTGTACCGTGTACGCACGTGTTGTAGACGTGTCTGCGGGGTGTGAGCGTGAGCTTAAGTATAGAGACTTTTGGGCGCTTTTCGAGCGGTAATTACGTTGATGTGTTTGAAGTGCCGAACATTATATTTTTAATAGCGTACCTACATTAGTACGATATTGTTGCCGTAGCGGGTGGTAACTAGTGATATAGTAACGCGTCGTCAGTCGTCACTCGTCGGGGCCATGAGTTTATCGTCCTTAGGTCATGTTTTAATTAAATAATTAAATGTGAACAAAAATGACAGGGTATAATCTATAGTTGGTATAGATAGGTAGTAGGTACTGCGTTTGCTCATTACAATAATAATAATTAATAATATCCTAAAATGCGGGATGGCACCATTACAATATACGCAATGCAGTAACCAGTATTGGGTAAATTACTATTGAGATTAAATTAATGAAATTACTTAAATTTTCTATCTAAAAACTAAAAAGTAACTACGTTACCACCATGGTACAAAAAAACAGTACATATATATTTCTTTAATTTCTTAAATATTTTTACATTGTAAAACGTACCAAACGAGTGACGGCCAAAGTAGGTAGGTACCGAAGTACCCAGTTAAGTTATATCAACTTGCATCAGCGATGACTGACGCCTAAATTCTAAATACTTGAACACGCCATTTCACTAATTTATACTTCAAAAGAACATCAGACAATATACCTATAGAAATTTCTAATTTTATAAAATGGTCAAGGGTCTGGTTCATCAGGTTTATATACATGTATATGTATTTTAATATTGATATAAATTAAAATTATTTTTAAAAAAAATTATATAATAGGTATGCATTTCATAAATATTAATTTTATTTAATATATATATTTCATATTGTTTGGATTGGTAATAATTTCAATAAAATTCGTGTAGGTACCTATCACTTATTTTTAATTAAAAATGAAAAATTCATTAATATGCAAAATTATTAATTTCACAACCTTTTTTAGTAATTTGTAAATTGGAACATTTTTAATGTACATTCTTCAGTGATTATGGATTAAAATGGTTTACTGTTTCAGAGACTATCTGTTAGATATTATCAAAAGTAGCGAACGCCGAACCTACCTATGCGGCTAAATACCCATTGTATATACTATACCTATTGATTAGAATAAATTGTCGAAACTTTTACGACTTCATACCTATATACCAATTTATTATGTATAGTAATTTAAAGAAGATTTTAGATAGCACCAGTGACATACACACTATTAATCCCACCCACTAAAAAAATATTCAACTTCCAATAAATATTCTTCGGAATACATAAAAATGTATTATTTTCCCTTGAATATTAGAGCCTACGAAAAATAAACTTAATTTAATTAATTTTTTTTCGGACATAAGTTCCTAACCTAACCTAATCTAATATTATTGTGATTTATGATACATATTTCAAAGACTTAATACGGTGATATTGCATAACGAGTAGGTACTTATATAGCTATACCCAAGACTCGAGTGATAAGGTTCCGTCCGCGGGTCAGGTATCAATCGTATCAACAATATATACCTAAATACATAATAACGGTCGTATCCTCATTTTTAATAAACAAAAGTATAATGATTAATAAATATAAAACCGGTAGGTATAGGTACATATTATAGTCTGTCTGATTAAATATTCATAAATCCGTACTCTCGAGCGCGACTTACCGTATAATATATTATTATACAAGCAAATTAAACTGTATACGCTGCAATCGGTAGGTAGGTATAAGTATGTAGGTACGTTACGAATATATTAGCTATAATTATCATTATACACTTCTGCCAAAGTCGACACATACTTGCTCGCATATTGTATGGTTACAATGAGCTGGCGGTCGTTAATTATACATTTATAATATATTATATTATACAGTTTTCAAAACGTCTGTCCGGTCGAGTATACCTATGTATATACCTACTGTGTTTATGATATCGGGTTCATCGTGATGGGTGTTTGCACACCCATATTCATACCCCGCGCCGAAATAAATAGAGCTCACATCCTGACGAAATCGCCTCTGTGTACAAATTTCTTTTTTATCCCATCCCGCGCTCCACCGCGGTTACCACGTCACATGCATTTATATGCACAGGCAACGCCGCCAGAACAATGGCACGTATTACATTATTATGAATGTTTTTTTATCTTTTTTAATGGCCGTTAACAATGGCCCAAGACGTTCGACCATGTGTTTGTGTGTGTGTTTGTGTGTATTTGTATTTTTTTTAACTCACTCGATATGTAGCCTCCCATGATTTTCGTACGCAATTATTATTTATATACCTAATGCGTTTGTGTGTGTGTGTGTTATTACTTATTACACATGGGTAGTATTACGATCGTGATCGTTATATTATTTGTGTTTATAGGTACCGTTCGGTTATGCCGCGGATATACATATTATAATAATAAACATATATGTGTAAGAGTGTATGTGTACTTGTAAATTAGAGCGATAATATATAATAACACTGACTGCCTGGCTTATCAAATAAACAATCGGTTTTTTTTCACCAACACCGACGACCCGTGCTAAATTGTTATAATTTTTTTTAGGCTCACATGCTTAATATATATATGCCCATTGTTCTGCGGGAAGAAGAACGAATACGCGACGTTGCGTATATGTTAAACTGTGAGCGTTTAAACTCGGCCAAATCGGCGCGGCGTACAGGTGAAGAAATCCATATGGTAATAGTGGTATTACAGTATAATATAATATTAAAAACTCAATAAATTACCGAGTACACGCCACACAGGCACCATTATTATTATGATTATTCAGGTATGGGATACAGCTGATGGACGAGACGCACACGAAAAGCCCATAATTATATATTATTTATATGTACCTACATATTGTACAGGTACCTATATTGCATACCAATACGGTAATACTTACACATGTCCTGTATAATATCATGATATTGGCTAATATAGATACAGGGTGATTCATTAAGAATGCTGGCCCCTATTTTTCCTTTAACAATGAATTTATTCAAATTCTGATTTTTAAAATTTTTAAATTTACTCAAAGACCAAATTTTAAAATTATTGATTTTTTTTTTTTACTTAAGGAGTAGGTACTCTGTATCGATACAAACTTCAGTTTTCCATTTAAGAACCCCTTTTTTACTGTAAATTATGAAGTGGATAATTTTTTTTAAAATGTTGATATACAGACTTATACTTATAATTTATAAGTCTGTATATCAACATTAAGTTATAATAGGTAGGTATACCTAGATAATTCGAAACTCAAAAGTAGTGGTCTCTCAATGTTTAATATTTAAAGCTACTATAAGGATCAAAAAATTAAAATAGATGAAATATTTAATCTAGTATTTACTGTACTTGGACCATTTTTACAAGCTATTATTGTTTATAGCCTAATATTTATCACTATAATGTTTAAGCCACTATAGCGCCCATATCTTCCAAACCCATAATCATGAACCTATGTTATAATTTAAATATAACTCAAAAACTACTCCTTCGAATTTTGATTTTGATGCGACAAACGACTAACAATTACGTCTATGAACTTGGCCCATCCATTTTACCTTATAGACTCTAAAGGTAACCTAAAACCATAGACCTATAAAAGAATGGACCGCGCATATCACATCCCAGTAGTGTATTTGGTTGAATCAAAGATATGTGCGGGAGAGACAGACATATGTTAGAATTTCCAAAGACATTTCAACCAAAATATTTTATCGTCCTTGAATATTTATATATTTTTTTCAATGATAACGACAACCAACGAATGATAAGATTTTGAAATCATTCCCCGCGTTATACCATTTTGTTTATTTGGTTAAAACTTATGTTTTGAGTTATAAAATTTAAACTTTAAAATTAAAATGGTTCTTATGTGCTCTGTGAGAAGCTGTAAAACTAAACACTCCAAGAATTCTGATGTAAAGTTCCACAAGTAAGTACTACCTGTAAATTAAGTAAGGTTTACATTATAATTAAAAATTATTCAGATATAATATCTAAGTTAATAAATAAATTACCTTTTAATCCATATAGGTTTCCTACAAATGAAGATTTGAGAAGCAAATGGTCATTAGCAATTAATAATGAAAGTTGGTTTGTGCCATCCCAGCATTCTGTTGTATGTAGCAAACATTTTGATATGGGTGATTATGAAACTAATGCTTTGGGGAACAAGAAGCTGAAGGCGAATGCTATCCCAAAATCAACAATCATACGTAGATCTTTACTTGAAGGTGAGAACAAATTACTGAAATTAGGAACCTACAATGTGAGTTAATTATATTTTACTAAGACACAATATATATATTTTAAATTAGATTTTGAGGTACTTCATCATTCAAAAGACAACGATAGTGACGGAACTATATTTGATTCAAATGATAGTGATGGTAAAATTAATATTGAATCCAATATTATGTATTTTCAATTATTGTAAATAATATGTAACAATTTTTTAGTTCTAGGGAACACTGGAGTAGTCAATGATTTTGTAGAAGATGGTATATTATTGTCAGAAATATCAAATAATTCTAAAGTGGATCTTGAAAACTCAGTTGTACAACAGCAACATGAAGAGAATAATATTAGTATGAATTCATCAACCTCAACAAAAACACCTCCACAAAAGTATTATATAAATGTTTTTATACAAATTTTTGATGTACTAAATAATGAAAATTTTTAGGAGAAGAAAACTATTTCGTTACTTGGGAGATTATGAAGAAGAAGATTTGGAAACCCCTAGAAAGAGGAAAATGTTTTGAACTGTTTATAAAAAAAACCTTAGAAAAAAAAGCCAATACCGAAAGATTATTAAGACAAAAAAATCATAAATTGCAAGCTAAAATAAGGACATTAAATACATTAATTGATAGTTTACAAGCCGATAACAAAATTACAGCCAATTGTTCCAATATTTTGACGGTAACTTAAAACTAAAACCTTCAACCTTCATCTACCTATCTTCATCTCAAAAATATACAACATAGAAAATTTATTTAAGCTAGATTTGGTATTGCGTCAAGACAACAAAAACTAAGTTTTACCTTATTTAACTATTCTGTTGGTGTGCTTACAATATGCTAATTAAAATTATCAAAACTCGCTTTAAAATTAAAATATAAAAAAAAAACCCAAGAGATTCACTAAATCAGTGGTCGGTAATAGGCGGCTCACAGCCAAATCCGGCCAGTGGAGAGGAATTTACTGGACCACCAGAGAATTTAATTGCCGACCCCTGCACTAGATAATTTTCTATAGCTAAATAGCATCCGCAGTCTGTGCGCACGTGTATTAAATGTTTATATATATAGCATAAGATATTAAGATATATATGTAAGCAAATGCATACTTATTGAATAAAAATTCTTTCAAAACTATTATGTATATTTATTCATTTATACAACCTTCATGATACTATCTCCTTACAGTGGCGTGGCATGGAGAACGGTAACTTCAGAGGCAATTTTTCTTAAATAGAGGGGTGGGTGGTAGCCAGTGAGTCCCCTAGCAAATGTATACATTATATATTATAATATGATATTCTAAATAGGTAGTCAATAACATTCTGAAATATAATTAGTTATATTATATTAATAAATTATTATGCATTAATACTTGGGATATTTCAATATTTGTAATTTGCCTCTGGAAAATTTTTAGTTCGCCACACCACTGTCTCCTTATAATAAATTATAATTAAGCTATAAATTAAAATCAATGTATTTACTTACTAGTGTGCGACAACAGAAGAAGAAAAGCATCTCCTCATGCGTCAACTAAGTCTGTCATCTAAAACCATCAGTCCAGAATTACGGAAATTTGCTCTAATATTACATTTTTATTCCCCAAATGCTTATGACTATGTCCGTAATATATTCAACAAATCTTTACCACATCCAAGTACAATTAGAAAGTGGTATGCAACAGTAGATGGCCGTCCAGGATTAACATCAGAATCATTAAGAGCTATACAAAGTAAAGTTCAAGAATTTAAAGAGAGTGGAAAACAATTAATTGGTGGACTAATGTTAGATGAAATGTGTATAAAAGAAAATATTCACTGGACTGGATCACGTTACCAGGGTTTTATTGATTACGGTCCAGGTAGCATAAATGAAATGGATAATTTGCCATATGCCAAGGGGGCGGCCCCCTTTTCGGCCAAAATGTACCCTTCCCTTTTCGGCCAGTGTCACTTTTCGGCCAAAACTTACCGTTCCCTTTTCGGCCACTGTTCCTTTTCGGCCAAAGCTTACCGTTTCCTTTTCGGCCACTGTTCCTTTTCGGCCAAAACTTACCGTTCCCTTTTCGGCCAGTTTTCTTTAAAATGTACAATTATAAAAACTAAACTAAACAATTTTTATATTTAATTAAATAAAAATAATATCATTACAATTGGTTATATTATATTAGTATTTATTTAAAAAATTAATAATATAGTCTTATAATACCTATGTAATAATAATAATATAATATAAAAATATGAATTCAATAATTCATGAATTTGTCAAAATTAAAGATATTATGATTACCGTTGCATTAGTTGAAAAAAAATTAATAATATAGTCTTAAAATACCTATGTAGTAATAATAATATAATATAAAAATATGAATTCAATAATTCAAAATTGAAGATATTAATACCTATCACCTATGTAATAATAATAATAATTATAATCATAAAATTCACTTTTTATAATTGTATGATATTTGTTTTACAAATTTGTAACGACATATCTTACTATTTTTATAGTCTTCAATGTAAGCTTCATTTCTTCGTTGCCGTTCCACATTTTTTGCATCACGAGATGTTTTTAAAATGTTGATACTTCTAATTTTTATGTATATATCTGTTTGAACTTCATCAATGAGGACAGCTAACCAGCTCATTATGGATGGAGTATGTTTATAAAAGCTTTGATTGAAAAAGGAGTGGAACGACTCGCAAGCATTAGTGGTCCTAGCCAAACTTCCTGACGCAGCATTCTCGCTTTCGGAGCAAATTTTATTTGATTGATCTGTATATAATATGCCATCACACTTACGATCAATGCACTTCCAACGAGTTGTGCCGTCCGATTTTGTATTAGCTTTTGAAAATTTAAAAAGTTTAAAAACTAATAAAGACTTTCCCCGATTACTTTCAATAAATTCTGCCATAATTTAATTATTTAAATTTTAAAAAAAAACGTCTGTATGTAGGTACCTATGTATACTAGAACACTTTCATACTGAATGTTTATTGTCGTTTCGTACAATGTGTGTGTGTCGTGTTAAATTGATGACCATGATAACATATACCTAATTGGTTTTCCATAACATAATATATATATTAGATAAGATAAAAACGATAAGTAGGTATATAGCCATATAGGTACTATACATTTATATATAAAACTATCTATAGAGTCTATAGGTATACTTTGGACTCATCATTATAACTGATTGAGTCACATTTTATATTATATTATATCAAACAAGGAAAAACACTGGTTTATCTTTATTAAATTAAATTTACTTTGAAGAGTAAAGATAATAAAAATAGTAAAATTTTTCAAACAAAAATTAATTGTTAAGTAATTTGCCAATTGTTTTATTTTATTATTTTTTCACTCAGTTGTAAGTAATAATGTTTACCAACAAATTAAATTTTTATTTAATTAAGTATAAAAATTGTTAGTGTAGTTTAGTTGTTATAATTGTACATTTTAAAGAAAACTGGCCGAAAAGGGAACGGTAAGTTTTGGCCGAAAAGGAACTGTTGGGCAACTATGTAAAAAATACTAATGCATGATAGTTGTGAAAAATGTGCTTTTGCAACGGCATCAGCGGACTGTATTTTTTTTGTAAAATGACAATGAATAAAACGCACAGTGTATATAAAACAAAACAAGAACATAACCCCAAAAAAACAGCAGGTATAATATAATTCGGGGACGTACCACAGTACAACCGCGGTTCTACTCAACATATAGAGATATAAAATGATAACATAAATAAGATTAACAATTTATTAACAATTTATTAACACCGCCCGCCTTGAGCGTCAGTCTCAAAAAAAGAAAAAACGTTGAGGTAACTAAGATTTATGCAATGGGTAACTTAATAAGTTTTGTAATGGGTCGCTTGTAAGTGGAGTGGGCTGTGCGGATGGTGACGACTCGCACCAGGTCGTCATGGGTATTTGGATGTAGGGCGATGACTCTGGCCAAGGGCCATTGCAAGGGTGAGGTGTGGTCATCCTTCACAGCGACAAGATCATCCACTTGAAGATTACATCGAGGTGTACGCCATTTGAGGCGTTGTTGCAGGGTGTGGAGGTAGTCTGACGACCATTGCCGCCAGAACTGCTGCTGCTGCTGCTGGAGTAATTTCCAACGGTTGAGACGATTACATGGTGTGTTG
>NC_042493.1:62581807-62585521 GCF_005508785.2 Acyrthosiphon pisum
AAAAACTTACTAGATTTTCCTACTTTTTCTGCTATAATTTTCCATATATCATCTTTATATAAATTGTCTTTATGTTTTAGATCTTGACTGTTGTAAAGAACAGTATTTTTTCGCACTTCTTCGATTAAAACTTCGTCATTTTCAGGTGAAAATAAATTTGTCATTTTGTTTTTGGATTTTTGAACCTATGGTAATAATCGCCGGCGGCTGTCGCGATACACTGCTCTAGTCACAGTACAGTCGCCGGTCGCCGCGGCTCAAGCTCAGTCGCGAGCCGCAGCCGCGCTTTGGAAACCAGTCCATGCAAATCACATATAAATTATAATCAGTGTGGCCACGACTAGCCGCGGCGATCAGCCGCCGCGACCGGTCGCGCCTTGGAAACCGTACCTTTACAGATCCTTATAAAAATATTAGTGATCAATGATTATTATTTAAATAAATATTAATTAATAGATTGTATTATTTTTTTATTATACCGGGTTGGTTATGTTTAATAAGCAAATAAATATTTTAAGTTGAAAACTAATTTACTTATATTCCTATACCAAGAAGTGGGTACTTATAAAAAGTGTTGACTATTTTTTTTTATAACTATTAATTGTTTTTTTACATTGTTATAATTTAAACTTTGACTCTATGAATACTTAAATAAATTTGAATGTTTAATCTAAAATATTTAAATAGATTTTTTTAATTACCTATATGTACATAATCTGTGTAGGCCGTTCGACTAAAGACCCCAGGAGCCTTTATTTTTAGGTCCCATACTTAACAAAATTTTAATAAACTAATCAAAATATAATCATCAGCATGATAAAAATGTTACAGATAAAGCTATAGAGGCGTTCTTTGAGAAAGTATTTATAACACTTTGGGAATACTTTTATTAAAGTACTTTACAAGATTGACTTAATATTGGTGTACAGACATGAAGTGCTGAACATTGATTTTATATTTTAATGTACCTATTTAAGTTTAGAAAATATATGTAGTACCTACCTACCTATATGTATTATGTTATAATTATATGTTATTTTCCCAGTTTGAATAAAAAAAAAATTTTAATATCACTTACCTCAGTGTCACTGTCAAACGCTCTTCTACCGAAATTGCATTTCGAAAAGATGTATTTTTTTTTGGTAATATATTCTCGTATATATTCCAAAAGTTCATCAAACGATTTTATGGACATCCGGTAATACTCAAAAAATTTATCTGGGTATTTTCTTAAATTTTCAAAAAATAATGAAAATCTTTCTGATTTTTCTCGATTCACATTTAATGGATGAACCCAAAATTTACGCTGCACGGGCTCATCTAGCAGTCCAAGTGCTTCCGCAATGCAAACAGCTTTTATTTTTTTATTCATTTTTAATATTAATAAGTTATATACAAGATAATATTATTAAAATAAAAACTAAAAAGCGTATATATTCACTCAAAATCCACGTGCAAACAAATGATCATTTTCAATACTACAATAATTGCATTACTAGATAATTTATATTAGGTGTATAGGTCGAAATTTAGGTGGAAAGGGTAACCGTTTCTGCGGCAAAACCGCAATAGTATGGCGACAATGTCCCGTCCGGTTTATAACGAACGTTTTCACTGGTCCGGTAAAACCGGAGTAGTGTGGCGGGGCCCTTATCTGTGAGCGCAAAGTGTGCATTTTTATATTATTTATAATTATGTTGTTTTTAGTGTGTGCTAAGCGCTAATGTGTGTTATTTTGTGTTTTCGCTGTTCTCAATTTTTTTATTATAGGATAGGTACCAGACTATATAGTTTAATTCTATACACACACACACGCATACACACTCATAACACACGTAGCTCATCAGTATTTGCTCGGCAATCCCGTCCACTGCTGATCGAGCTATTTATACCGCACTCACATACACACGGCCTATTAATATAGCCATATACAGTATACAGGTATACTGTATAAACTACAAAAAATACTGTATAAGCGCACGAAGTATTAGATAACCGGGCTCGCGTTTATTTTATTAATCGCTCCCGGGCCCCGGCTCGTACACAAATGTTTGGTATTTATAATTTACTCTTTATTTCCTATTTTAATAAAAAACTTTTTTATATGCCATAAATACCGATTAGTCTATGAACACATATGTTAAGTGTTAACCCATATACTACCTACAAAATAAATATTTATTTTTTATTTAATAGTGTTTAATCAGACAGTTTTTCGTCGTCGTCGTGTGCACACGTCCGTTGCTATCGCTCCCTTATCGCATTCCGATTTCATCATGACTTTATGTGTTATTTGCTCAACCACAGTAAAACGTGGTCTTTCTGATTCGATTACGTGCATATTGTGCAATAATATATTCCACTTAAATTGTATTTCACTTAAACAAAGTGATGCAGATTATCTTAAGTGCATTAAAAAAACTTGGTCTTGTAAAAATTGCTTAAGCGAAGGAGCCATGCCTAGTAACTCTAAATCTGTTCTCCCAGTTCCGTCATCTACAGATTCAAATAACATTGAGTTAATACTAAAGAAAATTGAAATTTTAGCTTCCGAACAATCCAAACTCGTTGTTCTCGTAAATAAACAAAATGAAAAGTTAAACTCGTTTGAACGTAAATTGTCCGATTTATCTACACAACTTGCCGCCATCAAAACTGAAAATAACACTCTGAGTAGTAATTTGTCTGCTCTGACTCAACGTGTTGTTTTTCTTGAAACAAACAAACCTACTCTAAGTGAAGATTCTTTTTCTGATTTTATTGATCGTCAAACCCGCTCTAAAAACATTATTTTATTTAATGTACCTGAAAGTCAAAGTGACGCTAATAATTCTGATATTTCAACTACAAATCTAATATTTCAAAAACTTAATGTTGATATGAAACCGGTTACAATCCACAGACTAGGAAAGTCTAATGGACAAACTCGTCCATTAAAAGTAACGTTAAATACAATTTCCGATGTTTTCAAGATCCTGGGTTCGTCTCGACATTTAAAATCTGACCAATCTTTTAAAGATGTGAGAATCACCAGTGATAAAACTCCGAAACAGCGTGAATACTTCCAAAATCTGCGTAAAGAATTAAATGAACGGCGCTCAAATGGTGAGTCAAATTTATCAATAAAATATTACAAAGGCGTTCCATCAATAGTCTCCACCGTTACCGATCAAAAAAACTTAAAAAAATCTCCAGCTTACAATTGTACTACCAGAACGTCAGAAGCATAATTTCAAAACTAAATATTATTGTACCCTCCTTAAACGCGTCTTTTTTTGATATAATCGCTTTATCTGAAACCTGGCTTTCCCCATCTATTTCAAACTCTGAACTTAATTTTAATAATTACATTATTTATCGTTGTGACAGATCCCCATTAACTAGTGTTTATAAACGCGGTGGCGGAGTTTTAGTTGCTGTTAGATCTCATTTGAATAGTAAAATGTTAAATGTCACTGTAAAATGTATTGAACATGTATTTGTTCAATTAAAAACTGAGATCTAATGTCTTCATTATTTGTTGTGTTTATATCCCTCCCTCATCGCCTATTACACTGTATGAACAATTTTTCCTATCTATTAACGAACTTTATTTGTCTAATCCCAAAGCCAATTTATTTTAGTAGTGATTTTATTTGCCCTCATTAGCTGGTCGCTTTATTCTTTTGCCATTAATGTGCAACTCGCAAATTGATTCTTATTTTTGTTAGCATG
>NC_042493.1:62585571-62587939 GCF_005508785.2 Acyrthosiphon pisum
TGCGTAGCAAGTCTCGTTATTAAATGATGAGGTTGTTGGTCACGCGATGAATATAATTTTACCGGTGATGATGAGCCTTATGGGGTCACTGTGAGGTATTAAGAGAGATTACTATAATAATAATAACGCAAAATAAACGGTATAAAATAGTAGTGATATTTCTCAGTGAATACAATAAATAATATATATATAGTTTAATTTATGGTGTTAGTATTATAACAATAATAATAAATAGTCTCAAAGGACAATACAATAATGTGGCGTATAGCCGACTCACACAACCACAAATGGACAGAACCTGGTATTGATGAGTATGAAGTGATGAAACGTAGTGGGAGGAAGATGGTGAAGATGGACTGACCGCTGATAACTGTGTGCTCCAAGGTGTGTCTAATCTCTTTATAACGACACTAAGATACAACACGACATGTATGCGTATGAAGGCGCGAATATTAATCACCCATGTGCGTATGCAAGCGCGGGTATTAGCTCACCCATATGCGTATGGAAGCGCGGGTCGTTATTTGGTCACAGGCACGTACGGCGCAAACCAACGGAGACGACCACTGCGTACGCCTGCGGGCCAAAACTGACTAGTTGGTATATTAGATATGCGAGCCGATGCTATCGGCGGACCGGTTGATAATTATATTGAGTATATAGTCACAAGCGACTATGCGTTAATGCATTGTCGCAAAACTGTACGGAACAACATGTGTATTATATAATATTATATTGTACTATTTGTACTCATTATGTTATTATGCCTGATATAAACTTTAATATCATGGCATTACGTATAATATAGCGTATAAACTATATGTTGCCGGGAAAGTCCTAGCGGTATCTTGTCTAATTTTATATTTTAGTTTCGGTATGTTAGAACCATAGTCATTATATTATATGGAAATAGCTGGTTTAAGATTTACGACTATCGAGTATATCTGTATATTCGACGGAATATCCCAATATCGGATTAGGTTATATTCGTACAATCGTACACCTATAAACTAATGGACAGCGCATTCCACTCCGCCCTGCCCATAGACTTATAATATGTATATATGCCACCAATGCACGGGAATCGGTAATCGGTCAAAATATCCAAGGACAAAATATCCAAATTTATCCGTTTTTACGTAAACTAGTAGATTACTAAAATTAATTATATAAAAATATAAATATAAATATATTATATAATATCACAAAATATACTGCACACACATTAGTCAAATAATATAAAATAAAATGTAAAACAATATACACATTCAGAGCCGTAGCATATAATATTATAATAATAATTATAACCTTATATAATAATTATTTAAAAAAAAATGTATTTTTTTACATTTTAAAATTTCACTTTAATCAATACATTCATCGCTCCGCTCAGAATCTAAAATTTTCTAAAAAAATTAGCTCAAATATTAAATTATAAAATTAGTTCGTAAAATTACTTAAACCTATTATATACCATCACTAATAGTAAAATAAATTTTGCACACACATTAGTTAAATAGTCAAATAATATAAAATAAAATGTAAAATAATTTGTTCTTATGAACACACAATAAAATAAAATAAAATAGTTATTTATAATTATAATTTAGAAAAACGTTTTAAAAAATAGCTATATACAGCTTCAGCATATACTGCGTGTCGATCCATGCTAAGCTAAGCTTGTCGAGCTTTGTTTATATTATATACCTATATTGTAATTACTAATTAATATATATATAAATTATAAATATATCAATAACAATTAAAAACTCAACGCAGGGGTTTGACTAATAAGTGTGCAACATAGTTTGTGATATTATTACTATTAATGTAATTTATTTTACTATTAGTAATTACTAATTAGTAAATTTTTAAAAACTATTTTCTAAATTTTTGGAAAATAGTGTAGCATATTATTTGACTATTTGACTAATGTCTAATGTGCATGCAGTATATTTTGTAATATTATTACTTTTGATGTAATTTATTTTACTATTAGTATTTAGTAATTTGAGATATTTGAGCTAAGTTTATTAGAAAGTAAAGTATAATCTACTGATAAAAACTGATAAATTTGGATATTTTGACCGTTGGATATTTTGTCTTTGGATATTTTGTCCTAGATTCACGGGAATCATATAAGAGGACGTCGCACCCCCATGTGTTGTCTCCATCTTACACACGTACGTTATACCAAATTTTAGTTCGCTAGTTTCAATAGGGTGCTCTCATTTTTGATTTTAAGAGAATTGACCTATAATCAACCTTTTAGGTAACAACGTTATCTGCATAGGCGCAATTTCAACTTTTGGCTTGGGGGGGGCTAAATATATTAAAGGTAAGCATACCATTTGCAATATAGCATATT
>NC_042493.1:62588844-62592345 GCF_005508785.2 Acyrthosiphon pisum
GACGTCCTCATAAGAGAAAGAAAGAAGAACGAAGAGAGAAATGTGAGAAAGAAGTATTTCCCCCACGTTCTCTTTTCTCTTTTACTCTATATCGTACCCCTGATCTCTCTCTAAGCGCTGTCTATTAGTTTAAGTATAGGTCTATATTATATTATTATGTATATAGGCAGTGGCGTAGCCAGGGGGGAGTTGGGTCTTTGTCTAACACACGTAAAACATAGGAAAAATAGCTATATGCTTGAAAAAAAAATTAAGTGTTCTTCTATACTCGGGCCACCGGGAGAGCGCCACTCGTTGGTGCATACAAATGACGGAGCTCCGCGGTCTCGTACCCAAATTTCTCACACTCTACCACCTAGTCGGTGGTTACCGACGTTGGTGGTGGCCAGGGTACGGGCACCATTAACTTCAGCTCTAAAATTAATATATAAATGTAATAATAACAATTCAAGTTACTAATTAGTAATTTTTTATAATTTTAGAAGTAACTTTACAGTATTTAAAATTTTTTTAAAATAACATAATCTAAACGGTAGTTCAAATTATTGAAAAAATAGCTCTGCTTTGGAAAACTGCAAAATATATATTTAATACATTATCATAAAGAGCATTAAAAATACTGTTAACTTTTATGCTTATGACGGTGAATTTTAAATGTGACATTGCTGTGGTTAAAACCTGTGTCACCAGGTTTACCTAAGTATACAGTGATAAATCAATTTTTATTATTAACTGCTAGAATTTGGTAGTATTATCACGACAACGGCATCACGTTCCACAATTCTATATATTATACGTTTTTTAATATTTTATATATTAAATTTCTGTTTGAGAATGAATTATTTGTGAATTTATAATACCTATGTACCTACACTTATTTATTGGCAGTTTGAAGATTCAAAGACTTGTTGCCACAAATGCTCAAATCCTAAATAGCATAACTTCTTGGTAGGACTGTGATGGTAGCACCATGTCCACCATGCTTTGTACATCAATTTTAATATATAATAATAAACATTAGATAATAATAAACACCTGATTTCAGATACTAGTAGACAGGAGGAATGATATATTGGAATTATTCAATCAGTTTGAACCAGAAAAAAAAAATTTCACTAACAAAGTGAGGGCAGTACTGAATGAACTACCATTTGAAGTGAAGCGCGTAGACTCTGAAATTGTAATTGAAATTTGCAAGAGGTTGGGAATAAAATGGAATGCTACTAAATGGATAGTAGAAGCATTGAAAAATCATAATAAAGTAACTTTAACATTGCGTTATATTTTTAAACTGGACAGTAAAAAGGTAAAAACACCAATTGAGAAGGTAATGTTATATGAAAATATTGGGCAGGTGTCTGTTGGTGATGATTTTTTGTCAAGTTCTAGGTTAACGGAGACAAGTATAACAATAAATGAGATACCTGAACATGGATATTTATTGTTGAAACCAAATCTCGAGGAGTCGAATGTTGATGAATTTATCACTACTACAAAACAAAATGAAGCTATTGGCATTGTGGAATGTGTTAATGATCAACTATTAACACATGATAGCAACATTGATATTAAGGGAAAAATATCACAGGTGGAAAATTTAATTACAGATATAAATACTCCTAAGAAAAAGGTAATGTGTGGTTCCAACGCCGAACAGTTATCTGTTGTTGATGAAACTTTATACAATTTTAGGTTGATACAGAGGAGTGAGGACACTATGGAAGTTGCATCTATCTATTCCTCCAGTATAGAGAATATGTTGGACACTTCTAATGACACTGTATTGTTGGAACAAAGTCCTAAAGAGTCAAATTTTGTGTTTGTGACTCCTACTCAAAGAAATGTTACAGGAACTCCTAGAAGAAAATTATTTCATGAAAATATAACTGGAAGTTCATTGTTTGAAAGTAATAGTTCAATTGATTTACTCAGAAATACTGGTAAAACGAGAGACGAATTTATTAGTCCGATAAAGAGTCCGTTAAAACGTTGAAATGATAGACATTTTAATAAAAGCCCTGGAGAACTTTTACCACCAGGTTCTAAGAATGTATCTCCTCTAAACATTAAAGGAGAATATTACGAATGTAACTTCAAAGAAGGAGAGTTTATAATTCCAAAAGATGAATGGAATCATATATTTGAAGATGGAAAACTAAATACAAAAAGGTATTCATAAACTTATTTCAATTTGCTTAAAATATTTATATTATTTATTTATAACTACTTACATTATATTTCATTGGTTTGATTTATTATTCTATTAATTTGTCTTAAAAATTAATATATAAGTTTAATATTAGATTTTAAATAGTTAATAATTAAAAATAATCTAAATACCTATGATAACGGTACACAATTAAAAACGTGACGAAATATTATTTTTAAATACCTACTAAAACAACAAAAATAATACTGTACTCTGACTGTACAGTCAGTTACAAGTGAGTCACTGCAATGGATTGTGTTCAATTTGAATCCAATGATATAATATAATATCATTGTATAAGAAAACAAGTCTGGGTGAAGATGGTCAGTCAGCCTACCTATGATATTACTAAGTATATTTGATATTATCGTGAATAGAGTAATTTATTTATTATAACTGAAGAGCGAATCTTTAGGTTCTTAAAAGCTTAAAATATGATGCTAATATGTTCTAGAAAAACTCTAAAATATTCTCTAATTAACATTCCTTAAACTTATTAATATGCTGATGATATGATTTTTTTTTTTTCTAAAATAGTTCAATAAAAGTAATTAATAACGGTTATGCACCATTCCTTTGGTAACAGGTAAATTATTTAAATATAATAAATGTAAAACAGTTCATACATTGGTATATAAATAAAATATTTTTATATTTAAATAATTTACCCGCTATTTATATTTAAAAAAATAAAAATGAATATTACAAAACCAAATCACAGACATAATAAGTATTTTTAATGTTTTTAACTGCTATAGTAACAATACATCAGGAGTCTTGGATTACACTTGTACGGTTTTTTACCTCACAAATAAAATTTTATTGACAATTACAGAAAATAAAACTAAAAAAAATTGAAAACTGAAATTGTCTGTAAACAGCTCAAAAGCAGTTGAAAAATATTAAAAATACATATGCACAATTTTTTTTATAAAGGTTTTAAGTTCAAATTTCGACAAAATTTATAAAATTTAAAATTTAAAATTATTTTGTAGTTAGTTAAAAATGTTCAACTTTTATAGCTAAGGATTGAAAATTTAAAAAAAGGTTCCACGTAAATATATGTATATAAACTACTTTATTCACAATAATATCATCAAATATACTTAGCAATATCATAGGTAGTCTGACTGACCGTCCTTGCTCAGAATCGTTTTTCATAGGCAGTCGTGTACATAAAAAAAAAAAATTGGGGTGGGTTCATAGTAGTGTTCGGCGAGGGTTCATAATCTATAAATATAAATAAAGTACACAACTATTAATTTTTTTTTTTTTTTGGGGGGGGGGGAACC
>NC_042493.1:62592546-62593771 GCF_005508785.2 Acyrthosiphon pisum
AGCATAAGTGTAACTTGTTTTTTGCAATGGTTTTAATTCTTTGTCGATACATTTTACCTAGAAATAATTACACTGTAGTTTAAAATAAAATACACAAGCAGGTTAGTAGCCAAAAACTATGTACGACTTATGAAAATCACATCAAAGGTGAACTGTTTAGATTTGTAATTTGTATACCGCACAAGGACAGGTAGTGGGTAGGAATGTGTAAGTAAAGCTAGTAATATGTAATATGTCCCTACAACAACATTAACGAATAATTATTGTAGTTGAAAAATAACCAAAACTTTTAATTGGCCATAGTGGAACGATATCAGTCTTGGGTGAGGAAATGGAAAATATCTAGTAATTCAGTGTCTTATGATAAGATGGGGTTTCCATTTGGTCGTGAAAACCTCATATTATCAGTCAAAAGACTTGTAGATTATTAGTTTAATTAGTTAAATGATTTGGTTTACAAATTGCCATTGCCAGAGTTACATTTTAAGAATAGACACTATCTTTTTGTACTGGTATTGTTGATGTATATAAAAAATTTAAGTAAGACTGAGAACTTAACATTATGCTTATATACAATAAATGTCTATAATATATCCTAGTAATTTGTTATAATTTAATGTTTTTGATTAATATTTTTTTATGTTTGTTAAGTTATTTTATTATCTCCTAAATATTACAAAGTGTTGATTACCTATTAATTTCATAATATTGTTAAAAAGTTGTTAATTTTATTTATATATTTTTTCAGATACTATAATAACTGGATTAAAGTTTTAATATAAGTCACCTAAGTGTTTAGTGTACTAACTTATTTGTTTTTATTTTCATAATTTGTTTTTGGAAAATAAAAGTCTCTGTCATATTTGTTTGTATTTAATAATTTCAATTAATTAACCTGTATTAGTTATCACAGTTGTATAGGTATTAATAATTAATTTTTAAATAAAACAAAAATTATTTTTACATTGGCCATAGATGGGAAAAATGAAATTTTAAAATATTAATACAAATTTCTCACTCAATAATGTTCTTAAGACTTTGAAATTCAAACCAAGTATTATTGAACGTATGAAGTATTAGTTGTTAAATTTTCAATGTTTTTCAATGAGCATAGATAGAATGAATTAATATCAATAGAAACAATTCTAAGGTGGCCATAGTGGCGACTCCACCCTAATATGAATTTATTGGATTTTGTAATTTGTAATTAGTTTATAATATAGTA
>NC_042493.1:62593897-62603350 GCF_005508785.2 Acyrthosiphon pisum
TTTATTGGATTTGTAATTTGTAATTTAGTTTTAGAATATAGTAAGTTTTTGTATATCAAGTGTCACAAATAGCTGAAGTGAATTGTTGTGAACAAGACATCTCTACCTAAATTGAAGGTGAATATTTCCAAAAAAAAAAAAAAAAAAGGTTTTTATACTTGGTTTATAAAAAAATGTAATAAATCCATCTTTGTTGGTACCATATATCTTACCAAAAACAGTTAAAGACTATTATGAATATTTATAAAAATAAATATGAGTATAGTTAATTATTTTCCTGTTTATTATTATTGTTATTTTTTTAAAAAAATATGCATACATTTTTATTATGTCTGTGATAGTCTGTGGTGGTTAAGGGCCCCGCCACACTACTCCAGTTTCACCGGACCGGTGAAAACGCACCGGTCATCCGGTTTATTAAAACACATTGATTTAAATTTAACCCGCCACACTATCCTGTACGCTCATGTCCGGTCATGCGTCTACCGGATAGAAACGGCACATGCTGCGTTGAAAACGGAAAGGGATAGACGGATGAAATAATCAAAACACATTATTTTATATCATACCTGTCACACTGGTGCGTTTAAGCGGACAGCGTTTTTTTAAATTGTGATTTTGAAATTTGAGATTTTTTTAATCATTTTTTTTTATTTACTACATTAATAAATTATCATAATGTTTGACATTGATAAATTTATTCAATGCATCCATAATAATAATTCTATATGGGAAATGGGTGCCAAAGAATATTCTGACAAACACCTAAAAATTAAAAGTTGGTTGGACGTTGGAAGCACAATGTTTTTGGACTGGAATGGACTAGAAAAAAATGTGAAAGATGAACGAGGTAAGGAAATAACACATACATATTCATAACATTTAAATATGATATCAAATTGTAGATATTTTATGATGTACCTATACATTAATTTATACAACAACAAAAATGTATATTAATTATAATATATACCTATATAGTATATTATATATTATATCTATTTATATAGGTATATTTATTAAGGTATATTAAATTATAATACTAAATAGGTAGTAATACATGAATAATACTATTTTTTTAAAGTAGAAAATATTAAATAAGGTAAAAAAAAATATTATCAAAGTTAAATTTTTTGAAATTGGAAGGGCACTGATCCAGGTCCCATAAAATATTTTGCGAAATAGTCTCTAACTTCTGTACCTTGACTACGAGCACCCGTACCACGAACTTCAATATCATCCAACATATTGGTCTCTGTATCTTTGTTGTTGAAGCCATCCCTTCTTCGAACAAAGTTGTATAAAACACAACACGATTTAATTATTTCGTCCACAAAATCAGGTTCAACCTGTATTGGTGTATGTAAGACACGCCATTTATTAGCCAGAACACCAAAGGTACATTCTACCGTCCTTCGTGCCCTTGATAGCCTATAGTTAAATATTTGTTTGGTATCATTAAGACCACGTCCTGGGTATGGTCTTAATAAGTTAGAATGTAAGGCGAATGCCTCGTCTCCAATAAATACAAAAGGCTGAGGATGTTCATTTGTGTTAGGTAAATTTGCTAATTCTGGTAGTTTGAGTTGATTTGAATAAAGTTTTTTTTCCAAAACAACTCTCTTTAAATACATTTGAATTGCCCTCTTTGCCATAGGCACCAACATCAATTGCAATAAAACATAAGTTAGCATCAGCAATTGCCATCAACACAATCGAAAAATACTTTTTGTACTTGAAGTATAATGAGTCTGAATTGTTTGGACCTTTACATCGAATGTGCTTACCATCTATTGCTCCTAAGCAGTTCGGAAAATTAGTCTTGTCATAAAAAGTATTAGCAATTTCAACCCATCTTTCTGTTGAAGGTTCTGGCAATTCTTTTGGTTGTAAAACCATCCATAAAATCGTACATGTCTCTTTTACGATTTCCCCAATAGTACTCCGAGAAATGTAAAAATCAAACTGTAATGCACCAAAACTTTTGCCAGTAGATAAAAACCTTAAATTAAAAACAAATTTATATAGTTACTATTTTAGGTTAAGACTATTTATTTTATTATAATTCACCGACCAAATTATTGCAGTTTATTATTATCTACCTACCCTACTATTGTTACTATTTCATAATTCTTATGCATTTTTAATTTTGTTTTAAAAACTAAATAGTAACAGAAATGAAAAATACATGGCGTCATATTCGTGATAATTACTCTAAATTTATCAACCAAGGAAAAAGTGGTGATGAGGGAACTTCAAAAAAAAAATATGTATACGCTGATGCATTAAGTTTTTTGCAACAAACAGTGAAAAAAAGAAAGTAAGTTCTACTTTAAGTTTAAATACATTATTATAGACAAATTGCATATAATATACAATAGTTTTAGATTCTGAGTGGACCTATAATAAATGTATTGATTTGACAATGTGTGTGTTTATTTTTAAAATTTAAACAAATTTTAATAGTTGGGTCTTTTTGAAAATGTTGGGTCTGCTTGAAAATGTAATACAAGGCTCCTAATATAAAAAGTGTATCAGAACTGACAAAAAAAAAAAAATTAATTGATCCTTCTTAAACGTATGCTAAAATCTGTGAAAATTATATGGTTGGTAAATAATTTAAGAAATATACTCATGTCAGGAAATTCCGAAAAATAATATTTTGAAAAAAGTTTTTACGTTCTAAATTAATGTATACTTACTCGAAAAAATTTTAAATTTTAAAAAAATTCTATATTTTAAAAAAAATTCTAAAAAATAAACTACTTGACTTAGATAAATGTTTTTACTATCAAAATTCTTCTTAATCAATAATCAGATTTCAAAATTGGCCATTTTGAATTTTTCCAAAAAATTAAAATTAAAACTATTATTTTCAGTATTAAAACAAAATTTTTTTTTCATATTACACCTGTGCGCAAGTGATCATAAATTATGTATAAAACAATTTAGCTATTAGTTATTTTTTTTTTGATAAAGGTAGGCAATCTTATGAGAAATCTCGTGTTACATTTTCAAATTATAGATTTAAAAATAAAATTTTTTATGAATTTCTAACTCAAAATAATTTGCAAATTTTTGTGATTTTTACGATATTTGAACTTTAAATGCTTATAAATAAAAATTGTGACTACGGATTTTTAATATTTTTCATAAATCAATGTAACAATATACTAGGAGCCTTGTATTAAATTTTCAAGCTTTTTTACGCAACAAATAAAATTGTATAGACATCTATAGAAAAATAAACTGAAAAAAATTGGAAACTGAAAATGCCCGTAAACAGCTCAAGATAAATCAAAATATTTTTTAAAATGTTATGGTGTATAATGGTGTATAGAAAATGCCAAATATAATCTAAGAAATCTTAAAAGTCTATTATTAATTATTATATTTTATATCATAGGTATTACTCAGATATTTTATTTAAATTTGTACAAAATTAATGATATTATAAGCTATAATATTTTGTATTTGTATAATATTAACAAAGTATTATTATTAGGACGACAAGTAATATTGTGGATAATGCAGATGTTTCAAATGAAGTCTCCAATCTCAATGACATTTTTCAAAACACACTCGATGAGTCGGTCAATGAAAACGAAAGAAATATGAATATTTCAAGTTTGCCAGGTCCGTCGCAATATGAAACAACAAACTTTCAAAGTAAAAAAAAAAAAAATGCCGAGACTCCTTTCCAGTCAAAATTGTTACGTATGCTAGAAAAATCCGAAGATGTAGATCCAGATGTGGCGCTTTTAATGAGTTTTTTAAACCACGTAAAAAAATTATCTGAAGAGCAAAAATTGGATTTTCAGTCGTACGTAATTAGTTTTTTCAAATCTCACTCCAAAACAGTACAACGACCACACAATTTCCAGAACCCTGTTCATACATCCAAGTCAAACAATCATGTACCAGAACTATCTAATCATAGTATCTATAGTATAAATCCTTTGCAATCCGATTTCCATACAATTTTCAAACAAATTATCTCAATAGTCTCAACCCTTCTCTACATCATAACATCGGAACGCCATCAACAGTATCTACTTCATCTACTTCATTAACCACATACCATCCATCAGATATTTATCAGCAACCTTCTACTTTAACTACACCAACATCCTCAACAATGCCACCTATATTTAACCCTTATTTACTTCCTGGCCCCCTTACAGATCCTTATAAAAATATTAGTGATCAATGATTATTATTTAAATAAATATTAATTAATAGATTGTATTATTTTTTTATTATACCGGGTAGGTTATGTTTAATAAGCAAATAAATATTTTAAGTTGAAAACTAATTTACTTTTATTCCTATACCAAGAAGTGGGTACTTATAAAAAGTGTTGACTATTTTTTTTTATAACTATTAATTGTTTTTTTTACATTGTTATAATTTAAACTTTGACTCTATGAATACTTAAATAAATTTGAATGTTTAATCTAAAATATTTAAATAGATTTTTTTAATTACCTATATGTACATAATCTGTGCAGGCCGTTCGACCAAAGACCCCAGGAGCCTTTATTTTTAGGTCCCATACTTAACAAAATTTTAATAAAGTAATCAAAATATAATCATCAGCATGATAAAAATGTTACAGATAAAGCTATAGAGGCGTTCTTTCAGAAAGTATTTATAACACTTTGGGAATTTATCTGGGTATTTTCTTAAATTTTCAAAAAATAATGAAAATCTTTCTGATTTTTCTCGATTCACATTTAATGGATGAACCCAAAATTTACGCTGCACGGGCTCACCTAGCAGTCCAAGTGCTTCCGCAATGCAAACAGCTTTTATTTTTTTATTCATTTTTAATATTAATAAGTTTTATACAAGATAATATTATTAAAATAAAAACTAAAAAGCGTATATGTTCACTCAAAATCCGCGTGCAAACAAATGATCATTTTCAATACTACAATAATTGCATTACTAGATAATTTATATTAGGTGTATAGGTCGAAATTTAGGTGGAAAGGGTAACCGTTTCTGCGGCAAAACCGCAATAGTATGGTGACAATGTCCCGTCCGGTTTATAATGAACGTTTTCACCGGTCCGGTAAAACCGGAGTAGTGTGGCGGGGCCCTAAGGGTTGAAAAATTTACATTGGTGGAAATATGTTAAATGGCCAAGGACTTTGATGAACCTTGCAATGGTCTACAATTATAAGTTTTTTACTTTACTACTCTCTACCATACACTATAGATCTTGTTATATGTCGGTCATATACTATCAACATAAACACCATGTGGAACCGTTAGTGAAAACAGTTTTCTCAGAAGAAGTTTTTTCCAAACAAAATAATCTTCTAAATGGCTTGCATACATCAGTTACTGCATCTCTGACTAAAATTTAAAAAAAAAAACAAAGAATGAATATAAATTAAATTATTTTTAAAATTGTATTAACTTAATGGCTCAATATCATGTTAAAAATCAATGTACTAAAATAGTAACTAACATTATCAATAGTTTTAACATATACTCTATTCACTTTAAGAAGTAACCTCGGTTACGTGGCAGCACCCGACGAGTCGCCGTAGTGGGGACGGCATCTATCCATAGGTGTGACCGCCGCCCGACGAAAACTGGTCGCCGCTGAGGTTACTTCTTAATGTGAATGGAGTAGTTTGTTCTAATACAATATAGCAAATATCCTTGAGTTATAGTTGTGAACCTATAACGTGTACTTGTGTTATTTAATATAATCTACATGGAGAAAAATAAAAAATAACAATATAAACATGTAAACCTTTTTAATTATGAAAAATTATAGTAACTCTATCACCATTTACCATTACTATAAAACAATTACAAAATCAATCCACATCTGACTGCAACTTTGTAAGATAAATAATTGTCGTTTTAATGTATCTATTGAGTTGTTTCAGATCTATCATAAGTAACCAAGAAGTAATACTTTAAAGGAATTTTAATACTATACACAACTTACATGATTTAAGTAATGAAGGTTGGGATGTGATTTGTAACTTGTAGATACCATAAGTTTAACTTGGTTTTTGCAATGGTTTTAATTCTTTGTCGATACATTTCACCTAGAAATAATTACACTGTAGTTTAAAATAAAATACACAAGAAGGTTAGTAGTGAAAAACGATGTACGACTTACGAAAACCACATCAGAGGGTGAACTTTTTGGATTTGTGATTTGTATACTGCACAAGGACAGGTAGTGAACGTATTCATTAATTATATAAAACATACTTAAAGAGTAAAGAGTAAAAAAGGTAAAATATTTAATAAATTCGACAAAAAACTTCAAATCATCAAAATATTATCGTTTAATTTACTATTTAGATAATAATCAAAACGCCACAATATCCTCATTATGCATTAGAAGTGATAACCATCTAAAACCTGAACCGCGGTTATAGTGATTAATGATCCGTTATCATAATTTATAATCTATGATTATTGATAAAGCGATTTTTGTATGAATTTTTTGATTTTTTGACGGTTTTTTGAAGCTATCTATTTGACTACAAACAATTTCGTTACGCCGATCATTTAAATGGAATCTCCATAAAATTCTCTATTGATAAACATAAGGTTTGACCATTCATCGTTCTCTTATGTGGGATTAATATCATCCACAAACAGACGACCACAATAGTTCTGAAAAGAGTAGATACTTATTTTGTATACTATATTAATATACTTACAGTGCTCGAATTGGGAATTATTAAATAGAGGAGCTCAATCTAACAATTTATAAATTGCGTTCCAAGTGCAAAATTATTCAACGCAGACTCGTGGACGCCCCCCACACCCCCCTTAACCAATTCCTAATTTTTCAATACAACATTTCACTTTAGTTACACAATTTTCTACTCCAAATTTCCAAATGTGTTTAGCAGTTGATACAGGCAAAGTACAAAATATTTTCAAGAGTTCATGAATATTTGGATAAACCTCTTTATCACAAACATCTAAAGCATGTAACCCAGAGGTAAATACAATGTTTTCAGTCACTAAAAATAAACCCATGCCCTATGGTAAATCTACAGTCATCGTGGTAATTTTGTTTTATTTACCGACTATTTATCGGGTTTATTATAAACACTCATTCATGAAAAATAATTCGCAGAAAATTTAAAAATATAGTATACCAAAGATATATGTTTTTATTTTCCGATATTTGTGCCACGAACGATTAGTGGCGTATAGTACCTACCTATATCAAAGCGGACAAATTACCACGACTAGAAAATATATAGGTACCTATTTAAAACTTAAAAGTAGTACCATATTGAGAAATACAGAAAATAAGTAAACTTAATTTTACAAAAAAAAAGGTCAAGGGGGGGATCTACCCCCCATATCCCATATATATTAATATATGGTATTAAATTTGAATTCAATGATATAATATCATTGTATAAGAAAAACAGTTCTGAGCGGAGACGATATGTCAGTCTAGCCATCTAGGTATAAGACATATTATATACTTATCTATGGTATTAAAAAAAAATTGACCTTTAATAGGTACCTATAATAAATTCTAAATTAATCATATCACAATATCCATTAGGTACCTAATGACGTGAATGCAGGAAAGCACTCAAGAACGTTTTTGTAATATAAACATTCCAAATTTTGCCACCAAACTGGCTTTGTGATAACAATAATGTGTTAAATATTTAGTACCTATGACTATATTATAAAAATTATGCATTCCATTGTAGTGTATTTATACAGTATAATTCAATATTGTTAGTGGAAGTCTGAATACTTCATACTTATAACGCGTTATTTATCAACAACAAACCGTGATACTATCATAGATATATAATAGTATACTTTAGAAGTTTCAAGTACCCACGAATAATATTTTACAATCATAACAAAATAACTAAAATAGTTATTTTATGTTATTTAATATGTAATTTCGTCCAAATTTGAACTTAAAGACTGTAAAAATAAACTGTCTTTATGTATTTTTTTAAATTTTTTGGTAACAGAATTAACTACTTACGTGGAATCTTGTTTCAAATTTTCAATCCTTAGATATAAAAGTTAAACATTTTATACATTTATAACTACTAAAAATTGATCAAATTTAAATTTGATAAATTTTATCAAAATTCGATCTTTATAAATGCTTATAAAAAAAATTGTACCTATGTATTTTTAATAATTTTCAACTGCTATTGTAACAATATATCAGGAAGTAGAACTTCTATATAACAGTCACCGAAGGGACTGTAAATAATGACCGCTATTTAGAGGTGCCCGCCCAACAGAGGTAGGACAACACTAGGAAAACACTCGACCGGACCAAACAAATTGACCGTTACATAGAGGTGACCGTTAATGGAAGTTTTACTGTATTACATTTTTACACTTTTTGGCCCAACAGATAAAACTTTATTGATATTCATAGAAAAAAAAAATAAAAAAATTGAAATATGAAATTGTCCGTAAACAGTTCAAAACAAATCAAAATATTTTGAAAATTTTATCAAGTATAAGAATCGATAAAATAAACATTCGGTGAAATTTGCATGTACCTATCTAGAGTCATTCGTTTTTTAATTACAATTAAATAAGAAAATCGTCACATGAGAAATCGAGTGAGTATCAAATGTTGTAAAAATATGAATTTCAAACGCTCATAAAAATTTAATTTGACTTTTTTGTAGACATTTTTTTTTTGATAAAGATAGACAATATTATGTGGAACCTTGTAATACATTTAAAAATTCGTTATATCGAAAGTTCGTTACATCGAAATTCGTTATATCAAGAGAATATACCAATTGAATTCGTTATAACGAGAATAAAAATAAAAATTCAAAATTTTATTATTCGTATACATATGTATAAAATATATGAGTCATATAAGTATATACATATTTATTGTTTAATTTCAATATAAATGTATGTAATAATATTTCTAATAAAAATATGCTATAATAATAATATGTACATATAATAAATCGCTATACATGTGTGCATTTATTTTTTAAAAAAATCAGATATTTTTGATTGTTTGCAACTGCTTGAGTTTACCTTATCAATAGTATTGTCCAGATTTAAAATGCTAGAAAACACATTGTCGTCAATATCATGTCTCTGTAAGTAACTTAAGACGGCGCGAAGACCTAATTTGGCTTCCTTCGAGTTTACGATGGGGTCTTTAGGAGATTCTTCTTCGTCATTTTCTTCGTCATAACCTTCTTCGTTATTAAAACTGGCAAAAATCTCATCGTCTGTAAGAGACCCACAGACAGCCAAATCATCGTCGATAGCAACATAATCTTCAAACGTCAATTGATCGTTTAGAACAGTCGATAATGTGTTATATTGAGTGTCAACTTCTAACAGTGATAGAGAATTCTTCTTCTTCATTATCAATAGTTATCACAAATCCACATTTTCTAAAGCAGTTTTGATGTTTGTGTAGTCACATTG
>NC_042493.1:62604301-62615025 GCF_005508785.2 Acyrthosiphon pisum
GAACAGAACTAAAATGGTACCGATATGTTACATAGTATGTTACGTACATTTTGCGTAGAGCCACTAATCGACATAAGTCTTATCTTAATTGCGATACTGTACTTGAGTGTACTATCGCATGATAATCATCAGAAAAACTTCGTAATCTATTATGTGGTAATAGCAACATACTTATTTTTATATATTTTTCATAGAGTTATACACTAGAGACATGTATCTTATCTTAATTAAAATTAAAAATTCGTAATAGAAAGCTCCAAATTTATAAAAATTTGTTACATCGCGAGAGTTTTGATCAAAAACGCTTCGCTACATCAAGGGGACCAAAATACATTACATTTGTTCGTTATACCGCGATATTTTCAAGGGACCGGTAGTTTTATTCGTTATATCAAGATTTTCATTATATCGAATTTCGTTATATCGCGAGTTGACTGTATATCCAAATATGAAAATCTTTACATGAGAAATCGAGTGAATAACAAATGTTGTAAAAATATGAATTTAATTTGCTTATAAAAATTTAATTTCACTTTCCGGTAGACATTTTTTTTTTTGTTAAAGGTAGACAAATTTATGAAAAATCTTGTGCTACATTTTCAAATCTTAGATTTAAAAAAAAAAATTATTATGAATTTCTAACTAAAAATAATTTGCACATATTTTTCCGTATTTTGTCAATATTTGAACTTTAAATGCTTATAAAAAAAAACTGTAACTAAGGATTTTTGATATTTTTCAAACGTCATTGTAACAACATAATAGGAGCTTTGTATTAAATTTTCAAACTTTTTTGCCTAACAAAACCTAAAAAAGTTGGAAACTGAGTATATCCGTAACCAGCCCAAAACAAGTTAAAATATATTTTGAAAAATGTTTCATATATATTAAAGGCTAATATAAACATGCGGTGAAAACAGTGGCGCAACTAAACATTTGGGGGCTCTAAAGTCAAATACAAAATATAGCAAAAAATGTAAATGGCCTTAAACAATTAAGGGTACACAGTATACCGCTTTCTCCCCACCTATAAGGTACCTAATCAAAACCTTTTCATCGTTAATTATAATATATTATATTGTATATTATGTAAATATAAAAGTGAAATGGAAATCATTGTTACGGGTTGGCTCCGAAAATGCATGACCAATTTGGCTGATTCTTTTTATGATGTGTTCGTAATTAATAAAGGTTAATATGAAAGAACATTTTAGAAAAATCCACCGAAAAAATAGAAAACTGGAAAGCAGAAATACAACAATGGCATCATCTGTCCAGCAAAAAAAAAAATCATTTAAATAATAGAATACTTGTATTAAAAAAAGTTTCACCATCCAATTTATTGCTAATTTATTTATACATATAGGTAAACCATTGTTAACGGGCAACGAAGTGCATGGGGTCAGTTATTCATTTCATAACATTAAAAATAATAATTGTATAAACTAACTTTTTTTTTGATATTATAAATTTATAAAATAGAATAAGTATTTATATTTCTAGTTTTTTGTAAAAAATCATCTACAAAACGCTCTACAGTTCAATTATACTATTTAATAAAAAAATACCTACAAGTTTTGATATTTGAGTATTTGACTCTCATTATATTCAAACTGGTGGTTCTTTGTTCTTTTGCCTTCCGTTTAGCAAAACTACTTTCATACACTCTTTGTGTTGACATAATAATTATACAAAATATACTGATATTACACAAATAAACTACTTAAAAATACATAACGATTACGTAAATAGATAATAGGTAATATTATACTAATAAAAAAATTTAAGTCTAATAAATCTTTTATAAATTCACATTCTCGCCCTTAGAACGTAGCTAATATAATATAGATACTATTACCATAGTCCATTGTCCATAAACAACACGTATACAAAAATAGTAATTAGAATAAATATATATATGTATCATTAAAATTGAAATTATCATATTAATATTATATTCATATGCAAGGCTGGGCAAGTTAATGATTTTTTTTAACTCATTTAAGTTAAAAGTTAATACACACTTTTTGTTAACTTTTTATTAAGTTAAAAAAAAGTTAATTTGTTTATACAACGCTAACGTACTTAATTTTTTTCCAACCCAAAACTAAATTATAGACTATAGTGTTTATATTTTATACAGGGTTTCCATATTAGTTAAATTCGAATTATATACATTTTTTACTTTAAACAATTCACGATAAATATTTTTTGACATGAAAACGAAATATACTGAAGTAGTGAAATATGATAAAATTAAAAACAAAATAAATTAACTTAACTTACTTCTTGAAATGAAAAATTAACTCGTTAATTTCACATTAATTAAAAAAGAAATTTAGTAAGTTAACAGTTAAGTTAATGAAAAGCCAAAATTAACTAGTTAAGTTAAAAAGTTAGTATAAAATTAACTTAAATATTTAATATTTAATATTTAACTTAACTTTAACTTTTTAACTCGTTAATGCCCAGCCTTGTTCATATGATTATTTATTATAAGTAGGGCTAGGATTTTGTAGCATTTGAATTTTCTTTCATAGTACTACAGGACATAGCTAATCAAAAACAAAATTCGATTCATTCATCACAGAGTTCAAATATGCAATTTTGATTTTGCTTTTTTTGCATTTTCTTATGATATTTGTGAATAAATACTTTTTTGGTACTTTTTTGCCAGTTTATTAGCTTTTAATTAGTTTTTGTTAATTATACGCATAATTAAAATTTTTAGAACATATTTATATGCTATTAATATAAAAATGTAAATTATATATTATTATCATATATTATAGTACATATTTATCTGAATTATTATTTATTAATTTATTTTAATTGTATTATCATTTATTATATATACTTATTTCGTGATTTCGTAGTGAAATATTATCGCCTTATCGGAAAATATTTCTGAAAATAGATTCTTAGATTTTGTCAAAGTGATTACCGAGTGGGGAGTAGTGGTTACGTAATACGTTGACATTTATCGACATTTAATAAAATAGTTTTAATTTATTTTTTTCAATATTTATAAATTGTGCCTAGTTGTTCTAAGAATTACTTATTGTGAACATATAAAAATGTGTTTGATAAATTATTTTTTGATATTAAAAATATTTTTCAGCTAAACTTAAAAATGTTCAAGTCTTTTTTAGTTGCATTTTCTTGGTTAAAATGCTTTTTTTTTGCATTATTGGCATTTTTTTAATTCCTTTGTTGTAGGTTTTTAGTGCTTTATTTTCCTAGCCCTAGTTATAACACACACGTGAAAGGCACTAATAAATAAATTCCAAGACTTAACACTCAAGACTCGAGACTATAAACACTGTATGTAAGTATGTAACACATAATATTTTATATCGTTAATTGATAGGTAATATTTGATATTATAAACATAGATGCGGGTGCCAGTGGAAATTCCCATTTATGATATAATGGGAATTATAATATAATAATATAATATAATATAATCCATCACAATGTAACTACAAAAAATATGTATTGTTAACAGTGTTGAGAATTATCTAGATAGATGTAACGGTTATCTGTGGTAATTTATCTAGATAAATAATACAATTATATGATTATTAAATAGCCAATAATTTACGAGAATCGAGTAGGTAGTGATTCCAAATACCAATATTATTATAGTTAAAATAAGAAATATTTACTGAAATATTGCAAAGCTCCTGATATATTGTTACAATAACAGTTGAAAAATATTAAAAATACATAGGCACAATTTTTTTTTATAAGCATTTTGACAAAATGTATCAAATTTCAAATTTAATAATTATTTTGTAGTTAAAAAGTTATAAAATGTTCAACTTTTTTAGCTAAGGATTGAAAATTTAAAACAAGGTTCCACGTAAATAGGTAAATATATAAATTACTTTATTCACAATAATATCATCAAATATACTTAGGTAGTAATATCATATAGATTATAGGCTGACTGACCGTTTTCGCTCAGAATCGTTTATCGTATACAATGATATTAAATCATTTAATTCATATTTAATACCATCCATTACAGTGACCCACTTGTAACCTACTGTACAGCAGATCGACACCCACTTGCCCGCCTTTTTTAGTTTGTTCGTCTTTAAAATAGGTACATAAGAAACATCTGGAGTTAAATATTTTAAGTTACTATTTAGTAACTGTTATAGCTTAGAACGGTGGTGTCGCTCCTCTCTTCACGGATCTATTTGGTAAAAAATGGCGGTGGTCTCCATCTCAGATTTAATTTTTGTGTAATACAATATGAAATTGACATCGGCGCCACTGAGTGTAGCTGACTAGTGACCTTATTATATTATTACTAATACTATTATCTATATAAATTGAGAATATTTATGGATGTTCATACTTACTCAATATTTTTTTTTATGAAAACCAGTTATAGCCATAATAATTTATTGTGCTAGTAGGTTTTTTTTTTTAATGAATACATATTTACATATTTTTGGCTTACGTTTTCGTTGCTTTTATAATTCAGTAGTTATGTATACCTATAAACGGGTAGAACACGATTGAGAACGTTTATGAAACGTTGCCGCATTAACTAAAAACACAAAATAGAAATAAAATAAATGAAATATAAAGATATTAATTATTTGTCAGATTAAGATTAAAATTACAAAACATTTATATATTTTTATTCGTCAGTTTAAGATTAAAAATACAAAATTTTTATATTTATTTGAGAGTTTATAATATAAATTTTAATTTTTTTTCCCAAGTAGTTACTTATTTCCAGTTCATTTTAGATACCTCATGATGTCCTTAGTTTGTTCAAGCTCTTTGTAAGAATTAATCGTTGAAATAATACGATCATGATCTTTGCTGGACATGGTTTTGATAATATTGTTTTCGATTGATTTTAATGATTTTATTATTGCCACGGTTTGTGTTCGGGTTTCCTTCAAAACAGATATCAGGAGGATGCGTGCTATACAATTGCCAGATGTACCTATGTTCTGTGAAAATGTTCTGCTACATTGGTGGTTCTTAAAAATAAAATAATTACTATTAACACACAGACCAAATAATAATAATTATATTTAATATTTATTAATATTTATTTAGCAAATCAATAAACAGATCATAAATATAATATATAAAAATAATAAACAATTTTGCAACTCCCTTATAAGCAGAGCTCGTGATAAGGAGTTAAAAATTGAGTTGTGATACATCTAAATAGATTTACATTTAATTATAAACAAATATGAGAAATTGAGAAATATCGACATTATTTAAGAATAATATTACTTAAGTGAATTTCCATTTTGGAAATTATTTAAATTAATTTTCAGAATTCTATAAAGTTTAACTGCAACAGACAAAGAGCTTTTTACTCCAAATTTAAAAAAAAAGATAAGAACACTAATAATTAGATATATTTTCTTTGTAACATCATAATATATATAACATGATGTACTATAGTTGTGACTTGTGAGTGACATAATGATTAATATTATTATTTAGGTAACGTATAAAAGGTCACATTTATATAATATACATTTTTAATACTAAGTAAATTTAACTTGTCATAAACAAAATTATTACTTATAATCTTAACATTCGTTTATATAACATTTGTTTCATATTAATATTACATATATTACGCACATCATGAAAAAAATAAAAAAAATGTACAAACAATATTTGTTAAATAAAAATTACCAAATTTAATACAATTAGAATTTTCTTGAATGACACATTTGTGTTGAAAATTAAATGGATGCACACGTATTTTAAAATCAAAGTTGCTTAACTAAGAGTTAATATTAAAGTAAATACATTTTGAATTAGTTTAATTTAGTTCCAAAAAATTATGAACAAAACAAATACCAATCTTTAGATTCTTTTAAAACATTATTAGCGTTTGTATATAAATCACTTACTGTCTTATCATGACATAAAATTGCGGTATATTTAGCATAGATAATTTATTATTTAAGCATTAATATTTAGGTTTAATAAACCAATAAATTATATAAATTATAAATAAAACAGGTCCAAGAAGTAAGAACAGTACCTACCTTGAGGAACACCATGTGTAATAACTAGAGGAGAGCTGAAAGAATTATTTATTTTTACTACTTGTGTTTTATTAACTAAATAAGGTTTTAATAATTCATAGATTTATTCTATATGACAAAGATTTTTTAATATCTAATAATTTATGATTTATACAGTCAAAAGATTTTTATTATCTAAAAATAATCCTAAAACTTTTGAGCCATGGTCTAATAATTATCATGAATGAATAAGTTAACCAAAGATAATCATTAGTGCATTGTCCATTTAAAAAACCCAAATTGGTCTTCGAAAACCGATCATTTTGCTTAAAAATTCCCGTTATCCGGGATATCCCTTGATTTTTGTTTTGTTTTTCCCTGCGCTTTTGAAAACTATTGAGAATTTTTTTAACAGCTCTAAACCTAAGTCAAAATTTTTTTAAATGTCATCAAATATAAGAAACGATAAAATAAACATTTGGTGTAGACTTTAAATATTTACGGTTATTCAATTATAAATTGCAACAAAATAAGAAACTCACCCCATAGGAAATCGAGTGAAAAATTCAGACACTGTATATACCTATGAAAAATCATTGTAGATTTATGTTGTTCAACTTGTTTTTTAATTTCCATCAACAATGACTTATATGAGAAACCTTGTATAGAAAATGTTCAAGTTTTTTGACTGAGGGAAAACATTTTTATTGACATTAATTTAAAAAAAGCGGGCAAGTGGGTATCGGTCTGCTGTACAGTAGGTTACAATAGTGGGTCACTGTAATGGATTGTGTTAAATTTGAATTTAATATTATAATATCATTGTATAAAAAATCGATTCTGGAGAGCGAAGACGGTTTATCAGTCTGGATTTTTATTATTTGTTATACCTTTTAAGTTGAATTAATATTATAATATTATAATTTTTTATTTGTTGCTACGGTGATATACAAAGCGTTAGATTTTAAAATCCCATTTTATGCAGTTTTTCGTAATTTGTCGGTAATTTTTCCCGTGACATTAAATAACTATTGAGAAAATCGAAAAATGACCGAAAAAAGTACCATCTTGATCCAATTTGCTAAATGTTAAAGTACCATGTGTTGAAATCGAAGCATCCTTCTGGTAGAAATTTTGTATACAGGATAAAAAAAATAAAATAATAAAATAATAAAAAAATAAACACCATTGTAACACAACTACATTCCTCGCTCCACTCAGAATCTAAAACGCACATTATTGTAAAACTAATATACATTCTTCGCTCCGCTCAAAATATATATCTGTTTGCAATCCCCATAATATAATATTAATTTATGTTCAATTCTTATTTATTTTTAATTTTTAATACTCATTAAATGCTTATAATATTGTATTATAATTTATATTAATTATTATTATATTTAACAATACTTTTAAAGTAATGAATAACTATTATCCATTAAACACTGTAGTACGTCTGTACGCCGCAATAATTTATTACTTATTATTTATTGTAGAAGTTAATTAAAGTACCTATCACCAGAATATTTACTCACGAGCTGCTGCTGCTTAACTACACCCGCATTTGTTCTCTCTACCTTACAAACGCATAACATAGCAAATTGAACGCTCAGTACTCGGCAGATCACGTTTAGTTCTGTTAGTTTAAAAATTAGATTTATACGCTTATACAATTTAAAGTTAATATTATTATTTAGTGAACCTCAAAGGTTTTTTTTTTTAGATTTTAATTTTAAAGCAAGTTATGAGTATTTCAAACCGCACAAACAATTCACATTTTTAAAATACTATCAGCAAAATATTTTTGTTTTTTTTTTTTTTTAACTCTATAGCCTTTTGGTGAATAATATACTGATCGGCGTTCCGGTGACAGTCGTATTATCGTAATTATAATCGTAGATAATAGATACTATGTGATGGATATAATTATCAGTAAAAACTATATTTATTTTGTTTATGACGAACAACAATATAAATTCATCTCAGAAATTACCGAATCGGTGAATACAATTTAAAACTAAACTAAAAACTTGAAAATATTTCTCTAATATAATCCATTATATGCAGCGGAAATATGCAAAAATATTCTTTGATATTTACCTACCATAAGCTAAAATTTTCTGAAATATTCTCTTTAGTCAAATATGCCCACTAATATGCAAAAAAACGTGTTATGAAACGTTGCAAACATTTCTTATGCCCACCAAACAGCATACAGTAGTTGAAAATATGTTTTTGCATGCAAATCCAAACCGTAAATAGAATTTAGAAATTGCAAGTCAAATGTAAAATCTGAAATAATTCATTAAAACTTGTTTTAAAGGATTGTTGATTTATAGCTTCGCTATAACAGTTAGCAATCAAAAATACCTACCTAAATAAAAAAAACTACTTTGACATTTTTGAATTTATTGTTTGCTGGTTGTGAAAAAAATGTTGTATTCCATTATTGTTGTACCTACGCAATATTCTTGAAGCATTGACCTATCATCATGCACAGATGCGTGTGGCAGTACCTATTGGAAGTAGTTGGGTAAACGCCAAAAAAAAAAACCTGTAAAAATCCCACATATAAAAGTAGATTATTTATTATTAAGGCAAATAAAAAATGTTTTTTTTATAATGTACAGTATATTTTTTTACCAATTTATAAATAAAATCCATTCATTCATCTTTTTTTACAAATTCATTGGTAACTTTATCATACAAATCTAAATCTTTTTTTATTTTTATAAATAGTTCTTTTTCAATAGATATTATCGACAAAGAACTTGGTTTACCTCATGGTTTAAATATACGAAGTTATTGCACATAGTCCATTTGTTATCAAACAAAAATAAAATGGCAGCGTAAGGGTGCGATCCATATCATAGCATATAATATATCATAGTATAGGCAGTATACGCCGTCCCCTTACGCTGCCATTTTAATAAAATATAAAATGATATAGTGGGAGTACTAAAACCTTGTATATTTAAGCCATGGTTTATCTTGATTTTGTGCGGATCTTTGATATTATTTGATTCGTTTTATCGCTGAAAATGTCCTTTCAACTGAAGTTGTACCAGAAATACTTAGAATGAGTTGCCCAAGTTTGAATACTTCTTAAAAAGTTGATACTAAATCATTTATTTTAATTTTATTCACCAAATAATGTGGACTGCTGATTGAAAATTCTTCATATGTATACAATAATGGTTAATTCAATTTTTAATCTAACAAAATCAAAATCATCACCAATATTAGATTGTCGGAGATTTAGACTCGACCAGATAAGATAACCTTATGTGAAGATTCGTCTTGTGTTCGTGTGGGCGCACACGAATTGCGTACCAAAACAGGTAAACGAACCTTTTTGAACGAATTACGTCCCGGCCGCAATTCGTGTTACTTTTTGCCTTGACATATTTTTGGTGGTTTCCAAATTTTTTTTAATTTTGATAATATTTTTAAATTTTTTAACAATTTAAATATTTATCACAAAATATTATTATTATATGAAAACTAGATTTTAGTGGGTTTGTACTTTTATAAAAATATTTCGGACTATACGGACTTTCCAATCAATATGTAACTATGGATTATAATTTTTTGATTCTCCTCATCCAAATATATACACATTTTTAGAAGTTTTAGAAAATATGCAAACCGATACAACAATATTGATAAGAAGTAGTCTAGAAAAACGACGAGTACCAAGAAAACCAATAAGGGAAAGAATACAATTTTTAGAAAATAAAATAAATCAATTAAATAATAATGAAATTACAATTAAAGATTATGTTAACATATTAGCCAATAAATATAAATACAGACAAAATTAAATTAATACTTGTGATATTAACCTATGACTTATAACCTATGATATTATGATTTAACAATTTATTTATTTTTTTTAATATGTGAATATAACCATTTATACTTATCATATTACGATTTAAATTTTCTAAAAATATGTAAATATATGACGATTTATTATATAAGATTTGTGAAATTATGTTTGCACAGTTTTAATTTTTGTTTTAATAATATGTGAATATGACCATTTATACCTATGATATTATGATTTTTTTAAAATATGTGAATATATGACGATTTATTATATAAGATATTATGTTTTCACTTTAAGAACCACTCAACTGTAGAAAAAAAGGTAACATGAATTGCATCTGGGACGCAATTCGTTCAAAAAGGTTTGTTTACCTGACTTGGTACGCAATTCGTGTGCACCGGTTCGATTACAACAATATACCTAAGGATTATTATATTGTGGTTAACAAAAAAAAAATTTAAAAACAGGGACATGAACTGTATCAATTTTTATAGGGTTGGTTAACGGTTACGGTTTGCGTATTTCCCGATCATAGTACGTTTCAGCTCGGGGGGCGGAGCCAAGACCTTTCTGCATGATGTATATATGTTTTTACCGATCCTAATCTGGTTCAGCGCATCGCATCGCAAATAATAAATAAATAAATAATAATTATAATACAAGTAAAATATTTTTTATCAGGCTCAGTATACGTATTACATACAGCGTCATGGTATAAAATGTTCATCAACCTATTATTATAAAATGTGTCAATAAATAATAAAAAAAAGGTGGGTAAGTGGATGTCGCTGTGCTGTACAGTAGGTTAGAAGTGGGTCACTGTATAATGGACAGTATTAAATTTGAATTCAATGATATAATAT